>NW_015170901.1:533773-546312 GCF_001447785.1 Gekko japonicus | reverse complement strand
TCTCTCTCTCTCTCCCCTTCTCTCCCCCCCCAGCTCTGAGGTGAGGCCCACGCAGCATGGAGCCGCCGGGTCTCGTGACTCTCTCTCTCTCTCTCTTCCCACCCCCCGGCTCCGAAACGAGGGCCAATCAGCGAACTGATCGGCCCTCGCACGAAACGCTCTGGCACTTTTGGGGGTATTTAAACATCCCCCCAAAATTTTTGTCACCATTTAGGATTTTTGTGCACACGTGGGGACTGCCCCACGTGTGCACAAACCTCTCCCTCCCCCCCAAGTGCCCCCGATGTCCGGATTTAAGGACCCGCACAGAGGGGGCCAGTTCACTATTAGATATATAGATGTTGCTCAACCTCTGGCAAAAAAGAACTTGCAACTATTCCTCCAGAAAGAAAGGAATAGCGATAATATACGCTGCAGCAAGAATGGTAATAGATACATTTTGGGAAAATTCAAACTAACCTACAAACTCAGGTTGGTTTGATAAACTGTTTTGAGTTCTGCTTGATGGAAAAATTGTCTTCTTGAATAGCACAAAATGAATCTGGCTCATGTTCATCAGATTTTGAGTCAATCTGGTTTCTGGTTTTAGAGTTTGCATCGGTTAATGAAAGGTTATGTCAACTTCCTGCTTTATTTAAGAATATGATAATTTAAATGTTTAACTTCAGAAAGTGTATTGTTGATATTCTAATTTTTGGAATATGTTATTTCAACTTTTTGGGTTCTTGTTATAGTATTGTTGTAAGCCAAATAAGCTAATGTTGTAATGTGTGTTATATGTATTTCTAATAAAATTACTTTTAAAAAAATTAAAGGCAGACATGACACCTGCAAACATGACAGACAGTGCAAGGATAAAAGATGATTTTAAAAAAGCCACTATCTCTTTACTCTTATGTATCTCTACAGATGGTTATAAGGGAGAGGCAACT
The DNA here is from genome assembly GCF_001447785.1 of Gekko japonicus. Lineage (NCBI taxonomy): Eukaryota > Metazoa > Chordata > Lepidosauria > Squamata > Gekkonidae > Gekko > Gekko japonicus. The sequence goes on along the minus strand of NW_015170901.1, from coordinate 545,380 downwards.
TAATTGAAGTCACAAGCATTTAGAAATCATCCATCTCTTGAGTTCCGGTTTCGCCGACTTCCATGGCGGGCGCACTCCTTCGGTGCTCCGAAAGAAGTGGCCCGTGACGTGGCAGATGGGGGGCGGTTGATCCAGACACACACACCCTGCCCAGAGTCCTTGTAGGAGACTCCCAGCCTGGTGCACTGGAGGTTGCCTCTCCTGAGGCTGCAGCCAAGGAATTGGGGCACCTCTGAGCTCAGATAGGACCTGTCACCGTGGCACCATTATGGCACTAAGAGGAATACACCAGGTGAGCAAACAAGTGATCCAATGAAAATAAAGCTCTCCCTACCTCTGCAGCAGGTGTGGAACAAAGCGTGAGTGCAAATTTCATTCTGACTGGCTATCTGGCAAAGCGTATATCCAAATCCCCAAATGGTGTCGATGGAGGGGGGAGGGAGCTAGTTCACATCTCCCCCCCCCCATACATTTTAAAGTGGAATTGTTTAGCAAGAGGGGCGAGGAGAAACAGTGATGGTTGATTGAATCAGGCAAAGTACAAATCTAATTAAAGCGAACTTTTGAAGCAACTTTTGCTGACTTTTGAAAACTTTCTTTAAAATATAAACAATGACTGGGCGGGCAGAAAAGATGGTGATGAGACTGAGACACTCTCCTGGAACTGCAACACATCCAGCTACTAAACCGGAAGTAAACATTGACTTCTCGAACACTTCGGCTACTGCATTGCACCCTGTGCTGGAGCAGATGACTAACACCAACAAGAAGTTGGATGAGATCCAAAAACAGATCTCTTGGTTTCAGTATCTAGCTGGCCCCACCTTGGTGATTTCAGCACCATGTGCTCATACCTACTTTCTGCAGTCAAGATGGCTTGCTTCCTCCTGCTTGGTGGGTAATGTCCCTTCATATAGGCTCTTTAACTCATTTTGGTTTCTCAAGGCAAACAGTTTTTTTTAAAGGTTTCATATACCTTTAGGATAAAACACAACCTGCTGTGATTGGGGGGAGGGTTGTTACATTTCATCCTTTAGGTGTATGAAAGCTTTAAAAAAATCTGTTTGCCGAAAACTCTGTAGTTTTACCATAGAGTTTCCAGCAATTCCTAGACAGGTGTGACATCGCTTATGAGTTTTGCTGGAAGTGACATCATGATTTTTCCAATGGCCAACCCCAGGTCTGGCAACCCTACTTCACCACATTGTTAATGCAAATTCTTATTTGCAGAGGAGGGAATGGGAAGCATTTGGAAATTCAAGGAGGGAAGTAATGGCACAAATATTATATGAATAATACAAAAGAGAAACCTCATATACTTACATGAGTTTGCCCATCTCTCCCTTATAATAAAGCAGTACTGGGGACGAACGTTCTAAAATGCCCGCCTTTAGTGTTTGGCTGGAAGAACTGCCACTCAAAAGACACTGGCTGGGTTGACTGGCTGCTTTGTGCAGTCCCACCCAGCGTTTCAAGGTCTTTTGCATATGGAAGCTGATTGGACTTCACTCCATTCCACACCTCAAACTCCCCCCCCCGCAAGGCAGTTGGAATTTTCAGTTGCATATGGGAACTACTGTATTCTGAGGTAACATATGTCCTCACTCACAACACATCACTTCCCCTTTAAAAGAAACAAACCCAATAACACAATCACGCCACACCACAAAGAAGACAGATCACACCACAAGCAGAATACCTCAAGGCAAAAAATGATAGGAAAAGATGCCAGCAGTCACCCCATTACTGCCACAGATGGTGTGCAGGTCCCAGGTTCATGTTTTAAAAGCTGCCTGGGGGACTATGGACCATTCACACACTTTCAACCATAACATACCTCATAGGATAGTTGTGCGGATCATACGGGGGAGAGGAGAATGATGTCAGCTGCTTTGGTTCCCACTGCAGGGAAAGACTGCCCTTTCCCTAGGCAGAGGCTGGGGGGGGGGGTGTAAACCTGAAGACAGACAGGCAGATAAAGGTAGGCTGATGGTTGCCTGGAAAGGACATAGGGTTGAAGCCTGCTGAGGATGGGGTCTGAGGAGCAGGAGGAAGAGGGGGACCTCAGACAGATACAATGCCATACTGCCCACACTCCAGACAAGCTGTTGCCAGTCTCCAGGTGACAGCTGGAGAGCTCTAAAAGCTTTGGTGCTAATTCAAAGTGTTGCAATTTATCAACAGAGTAGTGTTTTGGAAAATCTTTAGGAATTCCGGGCCGAGATTGGGGGGGCAAGGCGGGCGACAGAAGGCCGATGCCTCCGTCGCCCGGCCCTCTACAGAATCCACCCCCCAAACCTCCAGGTATTTCCCTCCTTAGAGCTGGCAACCCTACATTCCCCTCAGTGCCTGTTGGTAGGCAACTAAGCTTGGTCCTGTCACCTACTTTGGCCTTTGGGAGAAAACACATTGGGGCCAGTCCTGATAGGGTTGCCAACTCCAGATGGGAAATTCCTGGAGATTTGAGGGATGGAGCCTGAAGAGGGTGAGGTTTGAGGAGGGGTGGGACCTCAGACAGGTACACTGCCATAGACTCCACCCTCCAAACCAGTCAGTCCCACATAGGGAACCATTGTTGCCAATCTCCAGGTGAGGGCTGGAGAGCACTCAGTATTACAACTGCTCTGCAGAAGGGAGGGCAGAAGTCAGCTGAAGTCAAAGGGGCAGATAATGGTAGGTTGATGGTTAGCTGGGAAGGAGATGGGGTTGCCAACTACATGCTGACAAATTCCTGGGGATTTGAGGGGTGGAGCCTGGAGAGGGTGGGGTTTGCGGAGGGGTGGGACCTCAGACAGGTAGAATGCCATAGACCTCCAAACCAGCCATTTTGTCCTGGGTAACAATTGCTGCCAATCTCCAGGTGAGGGCTACAGATCACTCACAATTACAACTGCTCTTCAGGTAGCAGAGATCAGTTCCTCTGGAGAAAACAGTGGACTCTGTCATTATACCCTGCAAATTGACACTGTTTGCCCAAAGCCAGAGCACTGCCCCAGAGCCTCTTTCTAGATCTCGTTGTATTGCTTTCACAACGGGCTTTACTGCTAGTTTGTATATAAAGAAAAGGGGAGTAAGCGGAGCTGGTGAGAGGAGCAAAATGCAGCCTTGCTCCATTAATGGAAGTGAGCCAAGGTGGAGAAAAATGCTGAAAGAAATAGAGGCCTGCAAGGTAAGGCTCAGGAAGGGGAAAGTTTTACCTTTTTTCTTCCATGTGCTCAGTTTTTTTGAATACCTATCCCCCTCCACTGTCACCTGCTTTCTTTATAAGCAAATCGCAAATCTACAAAAATACACAAATATGTGTCTATATTGAGTCCCGTGGCACCTTTAAGACCAACAAAGTATTATTCAAGGTATGAGCTTTCGTGTGCCAGTACACTTCCTCAGACACAGTGAAATTGAATTTAGCAGTCCATACATATAAGGCAGAGGTTGAACAGCAAATCAGCATACAATGTAATGAAATATCTTAACAGATGCAAAACGGAATAACAAGCTAGGATTATAAGGTCATCATTGTTTGGATTTAATTCGGGGGGGGGGGCGGGGAGACATAGTGAAGGAAATAAATATGTCAAACTTGGCAATAGATGTGTAAATGTATCTTTCTTAATTGTGGAGTACTAAGAGCAATCATCCGAGACCCTGCTATCATGGTTCATCCATTTCCTCTCAAGCATGGAAGTAAGGAGAGGAGACAAAAGCTAATACCTTGAATAAAACTTTGTTGGTCTTAAAGGTGCCACTGGACTCAAACTTTGTTCTACTGCTTCTGACCAACATGGCTACCCACCTGGATCTATGCATCTGTAATGTTCAGTTTGACCCTTAGTTTAACCAGTTAAGTAATGCTGGAGAGGCAAAAGCATGTGAGCAGTTTTATTAATGTAAATACTGGTGTAGGGTATACTTAATCCATTTAAACTCCAGGGGAAGCTGTAGAATATTCTCTCTGCTATTCAGGGCCTACTGAATGGTCTCTCATTCTCCATTCTCTCATGGCTCTTGTTGCACTTCCTTTCTGCCTGTTACATTCTTTTCTTCTGAAGGTGTCTCTGCTGTTGGAAGGCCTACAGATACTTAATGCTTTTTGCAAATCTTGTTGTTGCAGTGTACCTTATCGAAAGCAATCTGTATGTGTGGGATTGGACTATTTCCCTATTTTGGCCAACAAATTATGTAGCCTATCTTTTCACTACCAAACCAAAGGGCAGCTGGCAGGGAAGGGGAGCGATTTTATTGAGGAAAACACTGTGGGAGAAAATGTTTAACTGCAGTATGGATAGAGAAGGGAATTAAGCTTAGTGGTAAGAACCACTGGGTATAATGGGATTTACAGTCTGAGTAGACCTGCATAGGATTGCTTCCAGCATTTTATATTCTATTGTTACAGTGTAATTTGGCCTTAGTAGTGGAAGGGCCAAGAGATATGTAGGCTGGGAAATTCCTGGAGATTTTTGAAAGTGGATCCTGAGGAAAGCAGGGTTTGGGGGAGGGCTGCCAACCTCCAGGGAGGGGAGGGCTGCCAAACTCCAGGATGCACCTGGGGATCTCCTGCTATTATGGTTGATCTCCAGATGACCAAGATCAGTTCCCCTGGAGAAAATGGCTGCTTTGGAGGGTGGGCTCCATGGCACTGCACCCGGCTGAGGACCCCTCTCCTTCCCAAACCCCACCCTCCCCAGGGTCCACCCCCAAAGTCTCCCGGTATTTCCCAACCCAGAGCTGGCAATGCTACGGTGGGGCCTGGAGATCACCTAGGATGACAATTGATCTCCGGATGACAAAGATCGGTTTCCCCTGGAGAAAATTGCTGTTTGGGTGTGTGTGGATTCTACAGCATTATACCCTGCTGAGGTTCCTCCCCTCTTCAAACCCCGCCCTCTCCAGGCTCCACCCACAAATTTCTAAGTATTTCCCAAGTGGGAGTTGGCTACCCTAGGTTGGGGTATGGGAAGGAATTCTGTGGGGTATAAAGCCATACAGTCGGCCCTCAAAAGCAGTCATTTTCTCCAGGGGAACTTAGATCTGTCATCGGAGACCAGCGGTAATTCTTGGAGCTCCCCAGGTCCCACCTGGAGACTGGCAAGCCTAGCAGGTGGCAGTAGGCCAGAAAGGAAGGAAGGAAGGAAGACAATATGCCCTGTGGGTTTCGGAAAGGAAGACCTGCCCTCCCCCCCCCCAAACAAAATTCACTGTGCAAGTAAAGACAGAGCAGAGATTGAAGCAGGAGGGGGGAACTGCAGTCCGTTGGCAGGCTACATATTTTCCCAATATAAAAGCAAATGGGAAGCCTTAAATGAATTGACTCTGCAGAAACGTCCCTTCCTATTACTGCTCCACCTCTGCTGGGCGAAAAATGCTAAGGTTTATTTTCATAGCTCCTGAATAAAAATATCATTCCTGCCTCATACTTTCCCCCCAAACCACCCGGCAGCCCATCTCCACTCCAGCCAAGCAGGCGGGACGGGCTGGCCCTTCCTCCGCCAGCCTGGCTGCGCAAGCAGCTGCCAGCTAATTACTGGCCCGCGTCACACGTGCGAAGAAACAAGTTGTGGCATTTAGGAAAGGTCTGCAAAAATAGGTGTCAGACCTTAACTAATAGTGATTGTCCTTCCATTCTGCTGTAATTTACATTTAATTCACACATTTCATTTCCATTTAAAATATGATTACAGTGTTTTGAAGCACATCTCACCTGTCCCCTCACATTATGGCAGCCAGAAAATAACCTGAAATGGCAGAAGCAAGGCAAACGACCCAAGATTCCTGTCTGCTAGATTGTAAACAGGGGATACCGTTGCCACTTACGGCTAGATTGAAGGAACAGGCAGGGCTCCAGACTGAAAAAAGGGAAGGCCTGCAGTTCCAAGCGGAACACGTGAAACTGCCTTATACTAATCCTGTACACATCATCTCTCCGCTCATTGACTGAACATGCAGAGGCAGAGGGTTGTCACAAGCGCCTTCTTTACTGCTTTATATATCTGCCTCAGCAGCAGCATCGTTTATGACTTATAGAAACACCTAAAGCATACTTGGTTATGTACATAAATATCCTGCACAGGCCCAGGCCTGCAGGCTCACAATCTAGATAACCTATAAGTCTATGGTCTTCTTACCATAGAGTTTCTGGAGATTTCTAGAGTGACCCTTTGTTACTTCTGGGTAGTTCTAGAACTCACTAGAAACTCTATGGTAAGAATTTTCAGTAAGTAGACAAGGACTTACTTTTCTTTTAAAAAATTTTCCCACCACAGCACCTGGGGGCAGGGAATCCCACGCCGGGCACTTGGCAGCCTTAGGAGCAACTTGTTTCAGGAAAAGGGAGCTCATGCAGTCTACAGTTCTAACTAACAACCGGAACTAAGGAACAGGGACTCCACTCAATGAAACTAAACCAAGGGGACCACGGGAGGGACCACAGACTGTTCCACTGTAATGTACACAATAAATACACAAAAAATCTGGTCTAATCCTCAACTTCATTCATTTATTTATTTATTCGTTCATTAAATTTCTGGATCACCCATTCCCTGATCACACAAGGCTCTGGGCCATTTACCACAGATTAAAACAATATAAAATTACAGATTAAAATCAACAATCAACTATTCTTAGGGTTGCCAGCTCTGGTTTGGGAAATACCTGGAGAATTTGGGGGTGGAGTTTGGGGAGGGTGGGATTTAGGGAGGGGAGGAACCTCAGCAGAGTATAATGCCCCAGAGTCCACCCTCCAAAGCAGCCATTTTCTCCAGGAGAACTGATACGGATTGTCTGGAGATCAGGGATTATCGCGGGAGATCCCCAGGTACCACCTGGAGGTTGGCAACCCTAACTATTATGATGTCCATAATTTAGTCCAAAACCTACTCTGGGCGGTTTTTCTATCTCATGTGTAGGTTAAGGAGGAGTCCGAAGCAGACAGAATGGAAGAAAAGAGGGTGCCAGCTATGATGGAAAACCGTTGCTGTCCTCAACCAAAAGCCTGGCAGTACATGACATGAACTTTTGTGATATGGTATGGGGTCTCAAAAATTTTCAGATTTTTTTTTCTGTGTTAGTAAACCGGTGCTTCCTAGCAGTCAGCCAGGGCAGGTCTCCCACCGTAGCCAAGCCAGGAGTCTTCCCACCATTTATCTGTGTCAAAACTGCAGGGGGGCTCCTGCTGTGCAACTTCACTTCCATCCAAAACTGGGATTTATGTCATTATTCTCTAGGAGTTGCCTCTATGGGCTAACCATAGAGTTTTGGGGAAATCCTAGAGCGTAATGTCATCACATCCCTTTTTTGGCAGAAGTGACGTTGCATGCCAACACATCTGTCCCCGCTCCAAATTCCTCCCAGGAAGTTGCCGGTTATGGCTGGCAACCCTATGCAGTCAAGAGACTGAGCAATAAAGCCACCAGCCAATTACTCTGTTTCTAGCTGTCTTTCACCCTAAAACAACATATGAGTGCTACTCACATCCTTTAAAGGCCTTTGCCACCAAGCTGTTTGTTCTAGCACCATTCAGCAAAAACTATAGTAACTACAGAATCACGGTAACATGCTTCTTTAAAAATGAGGCATTGTGCTTTGCACTGATACTAGATGTGAATTAATATCCCATAATTCATATCCTGGAGTTTCCTCTTTGTATGCTCTAGCAATTTGTGCCAACAGCTTTAATTTGGGAGTCCTCTGTTCTTTCCCCCTTTCTAATGGTAAATAATGGGTTTTAATTGCGTGCCCAGTTTTCTTGCTGCTTAGACATTTTGCATTATTTTCCCCCCTTGGAGCTTCATTTCCATACATTTTTTTTTCCAAAGCAGCATTGGCACAGTGTGAGAGAAGAGAGAAATCAACCAACTTGTCCTTTTCTTAAAGTGGTGGGGGGAGAGTTTGAAAATTACAAAATGGGAAAAATCTAGTCAAGGTTGGCGGCAATGCTCCCTCTAAGCTGTGGAGTCTTGTGAGCAAAAATTCCACTTTGTGAGCTACTGGCATTAAAGTAGTGAGCCAGCAATTTGGCTACTGCATAAATTAGTATGCCCTGAAGCCCTCCTCCCTGAGTTGAGACAATAAATCTGTGAGCTGGGGGCTAACAAACTGTGAGCTAGCTCACACTAACTCAGCTTAGAGGGAACACTGGTTGGCAGTACAGAACCCGAAGATGATCTCTATTGCAGGTCCGTCCTGAATCTTAGGCAGGAAATGCCTGTCCAAGAGATAGCAATGCCCAAAATCTAGATTTGGGCAGGAGATGGAATATAATTGGGGGAAAACATTTTTATTTTATATCTCTTTTAAAGGAAATTATGTTTTGCAACTTCTTTCTATTTAGGGCCTGCCGCACATTTGCAGCAAAATTTAGCAGTTCCGGAAAATCAAGCTCAGACTAGGGTTGCCACCTCCAGGTTGGGAAATTTATGGAGATTCCTGGAGATCTGGGGATGGAGTCTGAAAAGGGTTGGGCTAGGGGTGGAGTGGACCTCAGTGGGACATAATGCAATAGAATCCACACTTCAAATGAGCCATTTTTTCCCTGAGGGATCAGATCTCTGTAGTCTGGAAAGTTGCAATTCCAGGAAATCTCCAGACCCCACCTGGAAGTTGGCAAGCCTACTCCAGACTCTCCCCCCTGCTGCTGGGGTTGATGATTTTACTTCCTGGGAGTCCACTGATTGGAGCCATTTCCCCAAACTTCATTTTTTTAAAAAAAAATATATATCAATTACATCCTAAACAGGAAATAACCTGTTCTGAAAGCAGAGAAAGCAGAGACATAAATGAGTCAACTGAAATAAATGAGAGTCAGTCACTAGATTCAACAAGCCATCTAGAGAGAGAGGTGCAAGGTCACCCCCAGGCAATTGCCCCCCCCCCCAGCTTCAGTGGTTAATTTATGGAAACCAGTGGATGGTGCCTCAAATAGCAGATAAGACATTTCCACCTTTCTTTCCCCATCTCCTTAGGATGACCAGGAGGAGGGAAGATGTTATGTATGCGGACTACCACCAGGGGTCTGCAGCTAAAGCAGGAGCTTGGTCCCCAAACCTAGGATCCTAGTCCACCTCGAGTCCACCAATAGCACCCTTGGCAGGAAATTCAAACCCTCCTATGGGGACATAGGTGTGCCGGGTGGAGTGTATATAGTTGGCCTTGCAGGGCCGTTTTCCTTGTCTTGTTGTGAAGTACAATAAACGCGTCTGAACGCATGTCGTGGTCTGAGTTCTCCATGTGTCGAACCCAGCACTTTTCAGAAGAGGAAGAGACTTCAGTTTCGAGGTGGAAAAACCCATTTCAATTTAGCTTCTCCCTTGTACAAATCAAACTTGACATACTTTTTTGTGTGATTTTCTTTGTCTTCAAAACCAAATATTCCCCTTTAAATGTCAGTTTTAACTGGGTTTTTTTAGTAAGCCTCCTTGAGCCAAAAAGAAAGGAAAGGTATAAATATTTAAATAAATATATATATCAATACATCAACAAATCAGCATTAAATGTTACACTCTAATATGTACATATTCACAACATAGATTATATGAATCATTATAGTATTAACTGTGCATAACAGCTGCACAACATGCAAACCATTCTACAAGATGAACTGTGAAACATAAAAAACCCCATGGACTGTCTAGATCAGTGATACTCAGAGAATGGAGGATGGGTAAGCTATAAACTGCAGGCTTCACATCATCATCTGTTTGGTGTAGTGGTTAAGTGCGTGGATTCTAATCTGGGAGAACTGGGTTTGATTCCCCACTCCTCCACTTGCACCTGGCTGGATGACCTTGGGCAAGCCGTAGCTCTGAGAAGAGCTGTTCTTGAAAAAGAGCAGTTTCTGTCAAGAGCTCTTTCAGTCCCACCTACCTCACAGGGTGCCTGTTGTGGGGACGGGAAGGGAAAGGAGTTTGTAAGCCGCTCTGAGACACCTTCAGGTAGTGAAGGGTGGGGTATAAATCCAATCTCTTCTTCTTCTTCTTCTTCATCTGTAGGAATCCCCCCCTTCTCTGCAGCCTCTGCACTGTCACCCCAGCATCTGGGCTGCTGTCAGGAAGAGAGGAAGCTGGCTACAGAGAACAGAGAGAGCAACTACCACCATCACCATGGCAGCCACCCAGGAATACAGCAGGTTGGTCACAATGAAGTGGTGTGGTGGTGGTGGTTCCCCTTTCTCTGTGTCCTACTTGCTGTCGTCTATGAACCCTGGCAATCAGTCTCACTATCTCACACCTAAGCTGCTGTTCCTCATGCTGGGTAAAGAGCAAGAGGGCCAAAACGGGAGCCCTTCCCCTCACACCAAATACACAAGGGTTGGCTAAGGTCCAGCCATAGGAGAGACAACCCTACATGCTCAGAATTAATCTGGTTTGATTTAATATATTTAATATTAATAGTTACCACCAATATCTTTACTATTTTTTATTATTGGATGTGTATGTTTGGGCTGGCACACAGGTTTTACATTAGTCATGCAGCTCTTTTGGTTGGTCGTAATTCTGAAAGTAGCTCTCTGAAAGCTGTGATGTGACCATAACAAGGGTTTACAAGTCCCGCTTGGGAAATACCTGTAGATTTGGGGGTGGAGCCTGAGGAGGGCAGGGTTTGGGAAGGGGAAGGACCTCAACAGGGGATAATACCATAGAGTCCACCTATCAAAGAAACCATTTTCTCCAGGGAAATCTGTCTGGAAATCAGTTGTAATTCAGAGAGATCCTTAGACCCCGCCCTGGAAATTGGCAACCCTAACTACAACTGGTCTAGCTCCAGGTTCTCCAACCTTGTTCTTTTGACATTTTCAGAAAAGGCAGTGGTTGCCACCACAAAATGGCTGCCATGGGAGTGGGACTGGATCTTTGCTGCCGTGGGGAGCAGGAACAAGAACAAAATGACTTCCATAGGAGTGGGAGTGGATCCTTGCTTTGGGAAGAGAGACTGTTTGCTTTCAGTGCCCACAGAAATGGGAAGGTTTGTTCCTTGTGTGGAAACAGGGAAAGGTCTGTATCTTTGGTTAAGCTGAGCTGTGATATGTTTGCCTGGGATAAGCTTGATATTTGCTGAAAGAAACCCAAAACTCCCTATTTTCCCCCCTGCTCCATTCAAGACTTATTAGATTGTGTCCTCAAATTTGAGAAGAAAGCTGGTTTCAGGAAGCACCTTTGCAGATGCTCATGTCCATCTCTCCCCACACATTCAGTCAATGCATGTAGGATCATGTGTAGAGGGCTACTGAGTCAGACCACTGGTCTATCAAAGTCAATATTGTCTACTCTGATGGGCAACAACTTTCCAGGGTCTCAGGCTGAAGTCTTTCACATCCCCTGCTTCCTGATCCTTCTCATTGGACATGATGGAGACTGAAATAGGGGGCTTCCTTCATGCAGAGCAGATGCCCTGCCACTGAACTACAGCTTCACCCTTATGATGCTCATTTTTCCATTTGCTCTTCAACAGCCTCAGGACACAAGAGAGATCAGAATCAGCAGGTCTTTAGTTAACATTCCTAAAGGACAGGAGAACCAAGGGTAAAAAAAAATCAGCTTCTTCCTCCTCTTGCATCCCATAGTCCCTCCAGACCCCACTTCCACACACCCACATGGAGCCAAGAGGACCGTGATG
>NW_015170901.1:533162-533709 GCF_001447785.1 Gekko japonicus | reverse complement strand
TGATAAATCAGTTTGAGAAGGTGACCTCAGCAATGCTGGTGTAATCCTGTATGTCAGGGTAAATTTATGAGGCCAATTTTATTGGCCTGTATGACCTGAGCTCCTCGGAGATGTCTTGGTAACAAATCCAATCCATATCATTTGTTAGCTTTCTCTAGTGTCAGCCACAGCAATAGGAGGAGGGATTCTATTAAAGCATATTGTTACCTCTCCGAAGAATGAACACAACAACAAGCCCTTGGATAATTATCAACCGCAAGGAGCCCCTGATTAAGAAACTGATCAAAGCCAGAAACCAGATGGTGTGGATTCATAACCCAGCCTATGGGTCCTGGTGAGTGCTAACAGGATGGTCTTGGAGAATGAGACACAAGTTAAAAAAAAGAAACTGATCAAAGCCAGAAACCAGATGGCATGGATTCATAACCCAGCCTATGGGTCCTGGTGAGTGCTAACAGGATGGTCTTGGAGAATGAGACACAAGTTAAAAAAAAATCTCTCTTATATTTGGAAGGATTCATTACATTTGGCACCAGTTTGGTATAGT
>NW_015170901.1:515802-531516 GCF_001447785.1 Gekko japonicus | reverse complement strand
AAAAGATGGTTTATATGAAAGCCAGTTTGGTGTAGTGCTTAAGTGTGTGGACTCTAATCTGGGAGAACCGGGTTTGATTCCCCACTCCTCCACTTGCACCTGCTGATGTGACCTTGGGTCAGTCACAAGTTCTGGCACAGCTGTCCTTGAAAAAGAGCAGTTTGTGTCAGAGTTCTCTCAGCCCCACCCACCTCACAGGGTGTCAGTTGTGGGGAGGGGAAGGGAAAGGAGTTTGTAAGCCGCTCTGAGACTCCAAGTAAAGGGCGGGGTATAAATCCAATCTCTTCTTCTTCTTCTTTTTCTATATCAGGAGAGGACAGTGGTTCATTCGAAAACTGGAGAGCTCTTAGTTTAACATGCTTGATAGATGTGACTCATAAGGGACAAATTACTGAAAAGATTACACTAGAAAAAAGATATGGTGTCAGGATCACTTGGTTCCAGTATCTTCAAGTAAAACATTTTATGGAAAATCCAGAGGTTAAGAACAATCTTGTTAGAACTATTACCAATTTTGAAAATATAGTAAAAAGTGATACAGGTTCCTATAAAGGCCTGATCTTGAAAATATGTAGACTTTTGATTTCTATAGAAGGAACTAACAAGAGCAGTTAATATTAAAATACAAGCCTTTAAATTGTTAACACAGTGGTACATGACACCTTTGAAAATGTGTTATATAGATTCAAACAATCAAACCACATGTTGGAAACAATGCAGTGAGATAGGTTCATTTATCCATTGCTGGTAGAAATGCATTATTATAAGAACGTCTTGGCAAAAAATAATAGTTCAGATTAAACGTATTACATGATACTTGGAACCTATGCCACTGGAAGTTATTTTGTTGAATCTTTGGCAAGACCCTGAGGTGCCAGCTATAAGAAGAGTTTTAATAGCAATCTTATTAACAGCAGCTAAAGCTACAATTGCATCTAAGTGGAAAAACAAAGATTCACCAACCATCTCTCAGTGGTATAGACGAATATGGAACTATTTCATCATGGAGAAAATCTTGGACCAGCTTTCTCATTCAGGAGCTCAGCAATATCAATCTTTCTGGAACAATGGTTCCCCTTTATAGACTATATGGTGGACAACAATAACATGAATAGGTCTCTTTCAGCTCCCTATAATTATAGCTTCTTAACTTACTTTTAGATCTATATCTATATTATATCTTGGTAGGCTCATTATATTCAGTTTATAAATCTTTATCAATCACTGTATAGTTTCCTATATAGAAAGAATATTTCCCTTACCTGGTATAGTTTATGTTCAGGATAAATGTCATACTTTTTAATATATCGCAACTGCTCATAGTTTAACAAATATCGAACATAACTTTGTTTTGAATTCCCCCCCCAATTGTATGTTAAAAGTTAAAAATAGAAAGGGTTTTTTTTAAATAACTGTTTGGGAGGGTATCTTTCTAAAGGGAGCTGGATTGTAGTTATTGTCTGTGAAATTCTAGGAAGTTTTCATGGGATCATTCATCTTTACGGTTTTTTATTGCATTGTTCTCCAATTTTGTTTTCCTACTTTATTGTATGTATTATACAGTTTTCTAGTGCGTTTTATTAATCTTGTCATCTGGGTTGGGGGGGTTGCATTGTTTGTTGTATATATTACTCTATTTCTATTGCATTTTTTTTTTCAATTGTATAGGGTGGCCACAGAGGGCCTGGGACTTACCAGTGGCATTTATCCATAGAGTTTTGCCCAAATGCCAGAGCATCCTTGGCATCCCCCAGTGGTGCACTGACATCATTTCTGAGAGTACTGGGAACGACATCAGCACACTGGGACACTGCTGACATTCCCCTGTTTCCCTCCATGTTCCCCCCTATGGCCAGCTGAGCAGCAATGGGGAAGTTCCCACTGGTGGCAGGGGATGCCCCACCTCTGAGGAGGAATGGCAACCCTAGAATTGTGTAACCTGTACTGAGTCACAGCAAGAAAAGCAGATGATAAATGAAGTAAGTAAATAAGAGATGCCCTCCTGCTAATACTGATTATGCACATATCAGACCTGGAGAAGGTCAGGGGAAGACATTACCAGCTGAGGGAAGAAGGGCACAGCTGTGTGGATAAAGAACCAGGACAGGTAGAGGGAAGTGGATACAGCAAGCTGTGAGCTGGCTGACTTTTACACCAGTTTGGTGTAGTGGTTAAGTGCGTGGACTCTAATCTGGGAGAACCGGGTTTGATTCCCCACTCCTCCACTTGCAGCTGCTGGATGACCTTGGGCAAGCCATAGTTCTGTCAGAGCTGTTATCTCAAGGACAGTTCTCTCAGCATTCTCTTAGCCCCACCTACCTCACAGGGTGTCTGTTGTGGGGAGGGAAAGGGAAAGGAGTTTGTAAGCCACTCTGATACTCTTCAGGTAGTGAAGGGCGGGGTATAAAATCAATCTCCTCCACCTCCTCCTCCTCTTCTTCTACTTTGTTGCTCTCTCTTTCTCTTTCTGAGGATCTGCTGCATTGTGGGAATGCCTCTTAGCCTCCATCTAGGTACATTTGCATGTTTGATAATAAAGGAAATAGTACAAAGACACCCTAATTGAACTCTCAGCCAAAGGGAGCCAGAAAAGACAGCTCTGTCCCAGGGATATCTCACACCTCAGGGACTTAAGGATTGTGTAATTGTATACAGATGTGAAGAGTCTGTGTACCTCAGAAAGCTGCACCTGGTTATACCAATGGAAGTAAGATCAATAAAAGATAACACTTTGCTTATCTCATATCTTATTCTTGTATCTTATTCACAAGAAATTCTTTGGATCTATTTCAGGGATATTTCATATTTGTCCCAGCATTCAGACTACAATCTACAATTACAGGTTATATATGATTCTCTCCTCAGTTGTCTGAAACATGGTTATACAAGTGGCACAGGCAGCTATTGGATAGTGCCTGTGTGTCAACAATGAAATGTGGCACAGATCCCACTCATGCCATATTCTGACACACACAGCGGTGCTCAACCAGCGAAGAAAGGACTTAACTAGGCACTGAACCAGATTTTCCATCTTACCCACCTATATTTGAGCCCTTTCTTCTGTTTGTCCATGATAGTCTGTGGACCTTTCATTTCAGCTGCCTTTCTTCCTGGATTATAGGTCTGTGTTTTTGCCTGCCACCTCCTTGGCTGGTGTTCTTGAGCTGAATCCTGTCTTGCCTTATTTGTACACTGACCCAGGGGTCATTTCCTGTGGGAGCGCAGACTGACCCAGGGGGTCATTTCCTGTGGGAGCACACAGGAGCGGAGCTCCGGCAGTAATGAGCCCAGGGGGCGGGCACATGCAACAAGCCCCGCCCTTCTCCCAGCAGCCCTCAGTCGGGCCACAAGGAGCAAGAAACAGCCAGGTAAGTTGCAGAGCCCCCCCCCCGGCCCGCCTTCAGGTACAAGCTCTCCTTCCTCTGTGAGGGCAGATCTGTGCATCCAGTGGAGCCTGAGCAGTGGGTTTTGCCTTCTGACACACTTCCGGTGATGTCAGAGGGTGTGGCATATGCAAATAAGTTATGCTAATAAGTTATGCTAATGAGCTCCTGGACCCCTTTTTCTACGAAATGACCCCTGGACTGACCTACCCTTGACCTGATCCAGCCAGAGTTAGTTATCTATCTAACTGGCACATTGGTATCCCACCAATGGACTCAGGGTAGCATACCTGGCTTTCATAAAAACCTATGACAGTTTATCCTCACAGCAACCCTGTGACAGGATAGGTTGAGCGTAACTGGCTCAAGGTCACCCAGAGAGCTAAGTGAGTATTTGGACCTAGATCTTTCCAGTCCTCCTTCAGCAGTCTAACTACTGCACCTAAAGAGCTAAAAGGTAACCTGAAGGGATGGAAAACCTCTTCAGTTTGAGGGTCAAATCCTTCCTTGTCTTAATGTCACTTCTTCTATGGGGTCTAGCCCAACCTGGAGATGTTACTACTCCACCAACGGGGCAAGACAGACTGAGAAGAAATGGATCAAAAAAATCAAAGGTCCATCCAATAGGGATCCTCAGAAATCCCCCAGGTCTTTTAATCTTAGTTTGTTACATGGGCAATTAGGTGTTTTTTCTTCTTTTGGGGTAACTCCTCAAAGCGGCCTTTTCCCTGCGATTCATATCTCCTTATTACTTCATCTTTGCTGGCTAACCAGAACCTGGTAAAAGCACTTTAAGTCTGTTTGACTGTCCCTGTCATCATCAGGTTTACGGATGGTTAATTTATTCTTTATAGCACCGTCATTGATGGCTGTTAAATCACAAATGAGAGCCAATAAAGGGTGAATTGCAGCTGAAATTACACTGTTTATATGACAGTGGAGTGCAGGCTAAAAGATTCATATGCTGCTGATGAAGTACGTTATAAATTTTAATTACCATAGTTTGTACAAATGACATGTTTGAAATGCTATTGAGTAATGTGACCCTGATAATGAAACTATAAAATAAATCATTAACTTTCTGAATGAGCTTTTTTATTTCCAGGCTACAATGAAGTAAACTTTTCAATTTATGCCAGTGCAGCCTTCTTAAAAATAAATAAATAAGTTACTGTTTGGTATTTCCTTCGTAAAACACTTGGTGGTCCTACAGCGGGGTAACCAGAGGGATAATCTGAGGAAAGGAACTTTAGACACAACATTTAAAATCAAAATTTCAGCTGCCTTTGCAATCCTGAAATGTAGTTTTGCAGTAAGCCCAGGAATCCATTCTTAAGGCTGACTTCTTTTTCTGACAGTAATATATGCCGGAGCCCACGCAGGTTCCGATAGCTGTTTTGTCCCACCAGGATCAGTCACTCATCCCTCCTAGGATGAATATTTTTTTTCCAAAATAGCATTTTTCATTTATGATTTCTGTTTAACGAATCACAACTTGTTTTGTTTTTATTTTAATCTACAAATTACTTCAAACAGTGGAGTCTAGTGCCCCACTGCCCCCCCCCCAGTGACTTGTCCTACTCAGCCCAATCCCCATTCTCTCTGACTCAGGGCCAAACTAGACAAAACACTGTCTCTAGTTTTGCCCCACAGACACGCTGTATTTTAGAGAGTAAGTTCCCAACAAGGAACTCCCTTAAACTATGCCACACAGGCCCGATTCTGGTTATGCCCACTGTAGAGAGATGAGAAAAGGGTCCTGCTTTCACTGGTGCTATTTTTCCCAACATGAGACAGTGCCGGGGGCATGCAGGCAAGACCTCATTGGTCTCATTTCAGGTTAGAAAACAACCTTAAACTATGCCACACAGGCCCGATTCTGGTTATGCCCACCATAGAGAGATGAGAAAAGGGTCCTGCTTTTGCTGGTGCCATTTTCCCCAACATGAAACAGTGCCGGGGGCATGCAGGCAAGACCCCATTGGTCTCATTTCAGGTTAGAAAACAAGACATGGGGGAAGGCAAGATCCCTACTTCCCCGTACACTGTTACAGAGCTTAGCATAGACTACCAGAGATTACAAAAATAACAAAGGCTAGGGCTGTTTGCCTTAACTAAACATTAATGATTCATAGTTACCATGTCAGGAGTATTCATCAGTCCAAGATAGTCCCAGTACCAAGGGATTTTGAAGGGAAATCACATTTTTGCACAGCCATGTGCTCCAAGTCACAAAGCAACTCTTTGTCTCTCAAGAGGCAGCATTTCCAGGCGTCATAAAACAGATAATGACAAGAGGAGGAAGTGAGAGCTAAGAGAAGAGAGCTCATTCCCATAGGGATCAGACAATTATACTCCAATTCCAGTCACAAATTAGCCGTGGCCATCAGTCAATTTTGAGTGGGCATGGGTGTGCCCAATTGTTGGTTGTCATAGCTGCATGTGGGGATCTGCTAGAAGTTTGGAACCCCTCCTGCAGTCATCTGACCCCAAACTCCAGCTACTTCATGGTCTACACGACTAGTCGCATGTGGGCCAGAAAGTGGAGCCATGAGGTCTGGCGTTTGGCATGAAAGTGTGACGAATGTGAGTTATAAAGTTGTTCAGGCCATCTGACCCACTTGCAACAGGAAATAAGGCACAGCCTGTTATCAGAAAGACATCACAGGAGAAGGCATGAGACTTTTAGAAATCAATATTTCTATACAGAAAGCTATATGGTTCAATTTGAATATTCTCATTGTTTGGAAATATTTAATACTCAACTTGGCCAAATCTGTGCATACTGAAATCCAGAGATTGGAGGCATGACCAGACAGATATTTCTACAGACTATTCTAAAGGCTATTCTGGCTTTTGAGGGAGGACTCATGGGGCTAGGCCTGGTAGCAATTACTAGGCAATTTGATATCATGAGACTTCCATGACTCATGGAGGCCCAACTGCTTGCTACTGTTCAATGGCAGCCACCCCACAGAAGCCAGTGTGGTGTAATGCTTACAATTCCAGATAAGAATCTGGGAGGCCTAGGTTTGAATCCCCAGACTGCCATGGAAGCCCACTGGGTAACCTTGGGACAGTTACACAGTCTCAACTTAACCTACCTTACAGTGTTGTGAGGTTAAAATGGAGGAGAGGTAGGGTTGCATGACCCCTGGTCTGAGCAGGGGTTCCCTTTTTTGGGGGCTTCTGCCTGCCACCAGCCAGCTGGCCGATGGGGGAAGCTCTGCCCTCAAACAGGGATGTCACGTGGTGATGTTTATGTGATGATATCGTGTAGAAGTGATGTCATCACACAGGGATGTCATGTGGCAACACTCTGCTTTTTGGGCAAAACATAGAGGTTTGCCCAAAATGCAGGACATCACCTCAAGATCCCCCCCAAATCTCCCCACTGGCAAGCCGAGGTGACCTGGCAGCCCTAAGGAGAGGGAACGTATGTAAGCTGCCTTGGGTCCCCATTGTGGGGAAAGGCAGGATATAAATGAAGAAATGAAATAATACATTTAGCTGGGAAAGGGGGGCAAATGAAAAGTAAACAGTTTAGTGAGTGAGAAGGACAGAAGGATGCAGGGAAAAGAGGGGATATGGGGCTTGTCAGTGTTAAGTTGCTCGCTTAACAAAGTAATCGGAGAGTGATTCAGCAAAGATTCAGCTTTATTCATCAACTCAAACACAACTCCAACACGGATCAACATCTGATAGCCAGAACAGCTTTTACATGAATGAATGAATTTTATTGTTACGGCACCCAGCCAGCAAACTTTTACATTGCAGCTGTCCTGCTTCTAAACTCTCCCGGCTAATGTAGCCACGCCTACTGTACAATTACCAACCAATAAGGTTGCATACGTAAGGACCAATCACGGACGTTCCTGCTCAGGGAGCTTGCTGAGAAGTGATTGGTTAGGTTCTTCCTGGGCTAGCAATGTGATTGGATGTATTTGGATCCTAGCCCAGGACGAAGCTTAACATAGCATTTCAATTATGTTGTTCACATACAGTTATGCATTCAATGGCAACTACTGAATACATTACAGTCAGGAGGAGGGAAAGACGAAATAGTGTTAGGAGAATACAGAGAAAAATAAGATACCCCCTGTAAGTAGTCCTTGAAGGTTCCCTACTGCACAAATGGGCCTGGCCTGGCCACCAGCAACAGCCACCTGGGGGTGGCACCACGCAAGTGGGCCACAGTTTTCCTAGGTAGAGTCTGCCAAGGGAGGGAATGAAGGAAAGCTGAAGACAGGGGGCAGATAAACTTTAGTTGGCTGGTGGGTACGAAAGAGAGAAGGAAGCAGGAAAGGGGGAGTAGCTATAGGGACTTTCAGAGAAGGGAAACAGGAAATAGTGGGCAAAATGAGATGATCCCCTTCAAGTCTTTGCAGGTCCTGTGCTTGTATTCTTTCTGTCTTTACAACAATGCTCCCTGTACTTGAAGCTTCCAACTTTATTTGAATAAGTTATTTACAGAGCTCCCTCAGTCTGTGCCTTCTCTCTCTCCACTTAATAAGAAATAAGCAAGTAGGTATTACCCTTCCCTAATTCTTGGCTCCTTTCAGGAACTACAACATGACAGTTTTCCCCCGTAGCAGCACCCATTTCAGTTCTGTTTCTCCTTTGTGAGAAACAAATCTCTGTGTTTATTTTCACCCCTGTTTCCTCTTGTCAAATTTTCCACAATAATATCAGTGTAGTTTCAATGTTATTTCTGCATCAATTGCATATAATTGGGGCATCGCATATAAACAGTTTAAGAGTAGCAAAAAAAAAAGCATAGTGTAAAAGCTGTACTTCTGGCATAAAAGGGGGCGGGAAAGGATCAGGGACAGCAATGGAAATGTGGGCCTTTTGTGCGCCAGTGGTTTCCCTTGCTTTCACAGTGTCTCTGCATCGCAGTATCTTTTTCGTTGTGCATTCCCCCCCCCTGCTTTCACCTTGCATATCCGTTTAGTTCTGCATTGATTTTCATCCCTTCAGTTCTCATTTCGCTTTCCGTTTGCTGTTTTTCTGGCTTTTCTGAAAGTGGTTTTGTAATTATTTCCCCCCTTGCCCCTCTTCCAAGCCGGCGGTAATTCAAAAGCACACATTTTCCTTCGCCCCGCCCTTTCCCTGCCCGTCAGAGGCCACTCCCCACCCACATTGAGGTCGCACTCTGCACCTTCTGCCATCTTCCCCCCTTCATTGGTGCTTACTTTACTCAAGTAAAGACTTCCCCCCCCCTACAAACTGGATGAGTTTAGCTAAATCAGTTTTTCGTTAAACTGGTGAAAAGTACGCAGACAGAGAATGCTTTCAGCAAAGCGTACTTTATTCGATCAGGAACAAGACAGCTTTGGCCGGCTCGCAGGCCGGCTTATATTCCCCGAGAAACCGCCACCCAAAACACACCCCTATTTCCCAATAGGTTATTTACAGTGGCCGAGAGTCCCATTGGCTCTCGGCCGGGAACCTAGCCCCCTGATTGGAGCGGGCTAGGATCCGCATAGTCCATTGTCTCTTGGAGCGAAGCTCAACGTTTGTCTCTGGACTTGTCTGGACTTGTCAGGACTGTTTGTCTCTGGACTTGTCCGGGAGCCAATCAGCTGGGGCGGGTTCTCTGGGTTAAAAAATTATTCACAAGGAAAGGCTGGGGTGGTGGTTTGTGTGTGTGTGTGCGGGAGCCAATCAGCTGGGGCTCTGCTGGGCAGCCCGGTTTAGAACAGACAGGTCAACAGAGCCTGCCAAGGAGCCCGCCAAGCTTAAGCCAGCCAGCAGAAGAAAGCCGCACACAACTGAACTTGCAGGGAGCTATTGGCATCACTGTACCTGCGGGGAGGCATTCATCTCTGCGCTGCCTTCTCCCGCCACCCTTGGGAAAGGGGGAGGAATCCACCCCTCCCTCCACAAGCCCTCATCATAAGCCAGGACAAACCCTTCCTCTGAACCTTAAAGGACAAATCTTCCACTCCTCTGCTTCTCAGATCAGGGAAGAGAGAGGGAGAGAACAGGCAGGCTGCTTAGAAAGGAGGAGGAGGTGGGAGACCAAGAGGGGAGAAGCTAGCTGCGTGTGTAGGAAGGAGGGCTGTTTGCTGATAATCGGAAGTTACTGACAATCAAGCAGCACCTTTGTGTCTCCAAAGGTGAAGACACTCAACACACACACACGCACAGCAGAGCTGCCGTCTCCCCTATTGCTGGGCAATATGGAAAAGGGCTTCTCAGCTCCTTGTCAATTTCGGGACAAGTATGGTCAGTTTCAACAGTGGGTTTTCCCCCTTTTCTGCATTCCTTTTTGTTCCCTATCATTCAGCCTACTAAGCTAAAAGGCATGTACAAACCATGGACTATGAGGATTTAAATGGAAGGTGCTTGCTGGACAGTACTGCGCAGCTGCTATGGGACTATTGCATTAAAAAAAAATTGGACACTGCCCACCAAACATCACAAGTGACGTTCCACCCCAATTTAGAAAAGGGGGGGGGGAGGTTGTAGCTGCAGAATAAATGTGGACAGCAGGCACAGAAATCCAAAATCAAGTTTAAAGGCTTGACTGTTTGGATACTCTGCAGCAAGTTGTGAGTGCAGAAAGAGCCGTGGTGAACCAAAATGGATGACGATGGCAACATATGAAAAATGGCCATATCAGCTTGCCCTTCATTGGTATTATTTAAGGAAAACATATATTCTAAGTAAGTAACAACTTCTAAAATTAGAAACAAGCATTCTTCTGCTTAACTGTTTCTGGCACTAACAGATCTTAGACACTAAAACACAGAGATGCTTGGGACTGGCCCCTTTTCTGCTCATGCATTAAAAAACTACTGTTGGAAGACATTATTGCTACCCAACACCCCTAGATATCTTTAAATTATAGCCTTACATTATGTTCACTGTGGCCAGATTGGTCTTTGCCAGGAAATGGAAGCAAAAACATCTGCCCAAGATTCTAGACTGGTTGTTGAGATCCACATTTTGGTGAAATCAATGGCAAACAGTGATATATCCAGACTGGACTTGTTACGGTCAATAGGAGTTGTACAGAGGATGAAACTGGCAGCAGAATAATTAGAAGCAGAATCAGGATTGCTCATTGTTGATATTCTTGGTTTTATGTTCAACTGGATAGTATGAGTAAATTCTTCAAGAAGTTACTTCTATGGTATGCTTTTTGTTTCTTTTCTGTCTCTTTGGTGGTGCTGTGGTTTTAGAAATCTTAATTTGACCAAAACAAGAAACTACTGTTGGTTATAGGAAATCACTGATTCTAAATATATTTCCTCCAGCTTCTAGAGGAACTTAACGTGGGGGGGAGGGGTTCACAAGAACCTTACCAGAAGTGTTCATAACCCTATAATCCTGTTTTGTTCAACAAGAATGATTTGCCTGTACATGTCCAACAGTACATTTACCTTTCCTACTGATGACACATAGCTAAAAGAATTGAAAATATTTCAGAGAATGAGAAAACAGATTCAAAACCATCCCAATTCTTATAGAGCCAAGAAGACAGCATTGCATAGAATTAAACTGTTGTACAGAGGGGAGACACAGAAATGCACAACTATGATCTGGGGATACAGCTGGCTGGACACCAACATGCCTGAGCAAGAGGTGAGACAGATAGGAAGGTGATGTTATGGCACAAAAGGTCAAGCTATTGTAGACTGTATTAACAGGAGCATGTTGTGGAGTTGCTGTTTCATCACCAAGGGGAATTCCTACTCCTTCTCCGGCCTTCTCTGTTATGGCACATTCTTAGATAAAACTTCTGTATCATGACATCCATCTCATTCCTTCTTGAAGATAAAGAGGAAGCAAATCTTAATGATATTCAGGCCCCTGTTGTAACTTTCTCTTTGTTCACCAGCATTCAAGTCAAAGTTATTTATGGGTCCCAGGGATCTGCAATAAAATTTATAACTAGAAGTTTTTGGTGGGAAAATGGTATGAGTTTTTCCTACCAGTCAGGCTGATACATAGGGGTAGGAGCTGAAAAGCTTGGCTCACTTGTATTCCAGAGAGCTTCATAGCTGAAACTGGAATTCCCACATCCAAGCTCAATATCCATTGTTACCTCTCAAGATCCCTAACATTTCAGAATATCTCTATTGACTGCTGTCTTCCATTAGAACCAGAAGTTTTCAAGTCGACAGACCAAGAATATGATAACTTGTGTAGCATTAAAGGTAAAGGTTTCCCTTGCTCAAAAGTTAATCAAATCCGACTCTAGGGGATGGTGTTCATCTCCGTTTCCAAGTCGAAGAGCCAGCGCTGTCTGAAGAAGTTTCCATGGTCATGTAGCATTAAGGTAAAGGTTTCCCTTGCTCAAAAGTTAATCAAATCTGACTCTAGGGGGCAGTGCTCATCTCCATTTCCAAGCCAAGTCTGCAGCTCAGCGTCTTAACCTCTGAGCCATTGTGGATCTACCACAATAACTGAGTAATGATTGCACCATTTTGTGCTCAAGAACATCATTGACAAAAGTCCAAAAAGAATAAGCATCCACTGCCAGCTTTGGGGGTTACCCAAGATGGGCCAGAAGGACCTTGTTGGTTCTGTGTCTCTATTAAGGCTGAGAGCATCAAAAGCTGTCTGTTAGTTTCAAATATGCTTCATTTGATTTCATTTCTCCCTTGTGAGAAACACCTCTGTGTATCTTAAGTTTCGCAACCGTTTCTCTGCCCTCATGTCATTTAACTCTGTGTATCTTAAGTTAGCCACAAGGTATAGATAGGGGCTCTGGGGCAAGTGATGCTCTGTGTTCTTGGTGCTTGGGGGGGGGCCAACAGTGGGAGGGCTTCTAATGTCCTGGCCCCACTGGTGGACCTCCTGATGGCACTGGTATTTCTGGCCACTGTGTGATACAGAGTGTTGGACTAGATGGGCCTTTGGCTTGATCCAACATTGGCGTCTCTTATGTTTTATGTTCTTATGCAACCGTTTCTCTGCCCTCATGTCATTTCTTGCGTTCCGGGATGAAAACAAGGTGGGATAGAAATGCAATCAGTCAGTAAGAGCCAAGCCTCTCCCTACTGCATGCATTAAAATTGTGTGCCTCTCCCACCAGGCACCACTGAACACATGTACTCTTTTTTTCTCTGTAATACGCTTAGCAATAGAAGCCTTATCGGTCCAAATGACTCCAACTATCATCTTTTAACAAGAAATTTTATCAACACTTCATTTTGAAGTATGAACACAACTCAGGCAGGGAAATTTCTCTGACACTTAGGAAATCGTCATTATCAGAAATATCTCCCCCCTACCTCGGTGTACTGGATTTGAGATATTCATCAAGCAGTACATTTTTCATGTCATGCGCTCAGCTACGTCTTTTTCTTGCATTATGTTTAGCTGGGTATTTCAATGGCATATAGTTATTTTTCCCCGAAACAGTTACATTAGCCTACTGCAGATTTATAAAATGGGTTGAAAATGGGTTCCCTTAAAATGTCCCATTAAAAACTAAATGGACCCCCAATACAGTACGCTTTTCTGCCTAAAGATTAGCCTGTGGGTATCAAACAAACCCAGCTATAGATTTCCCCAGTAAGAAACTGGGGGAAAGAATTTGTCTTTCTCTGATATGGTTCTCTTCTTCACAGCAAACCAGAGCATGTCCAGAGGAGGGCAGCCAGGAAGGTGAAGGGTCTGGAAACCAAGCTCTGAGATAAGTATCAAAGGGCCGGGAATATTCAGCCTGGAGAAGAAAAAGAGAGAAAGAAGATGTGCTCACTTCCTTCAAATATCTTAAGGCTTTTCATGTAGAAAATGGAGTACCTCGTTTCGTCCAGATCTAGAGGGGAGTGCTACAACTAATTACAAGGAAGTAAACTTTGGATGCTCTTACCTGCATGGCCCAGGCTAGCCCAATCTCTTCAGATCTTGGCTGCTGGGCAGGGTCAGCCCTGGTTAGTACATGGATGGGGAAACAACAAGGAAGTTCAGGGTTGCTGCACAGAGGCAGGCCATGGCAAACCACCTCTGTGCATTTATTGTCCTGAAAACTCTATGGGGTCACCCCATCAATGCTCCCTCTAAGCTGTGGAGTCTTCTGATCAAAAAGTCTACTTTGTGAGTGTAATGATTCCTTGTTTTATATGTGTGTGTGTCTCTTTAAAAGTTTGGTTGCATGGCTGTGTGATGGACTAGAGTCCTTGAAGAGACAAGAGTGGTGTGATTGGTGATTGACAGAGAGGGGGAGGGTTTTTAGAAAGTGTTTCTGAGTGGATGAATGGGTATGTCCTTCAGGAGTGACAGTTAGAGGTTTGACAGTTGATAAAGACAGTTGATAAGGAGTTAGTTCTGAAGTCTGGGAGAGAAGCAGTTTTTCTCTGTGCTTAAGAGTTAGTTCTGTGTATGAAGAAAAGTTGAATGCATATGAAACAAGAAAGTTAAGTTAAAGAGAAAAATAAAAAGTCTGAGTGACAGGCTAAAGTGAAACAGTAAACGTACTTGGCCTTAAGGAAAAAGTGTTACAAAGTTACATGCCAAGATCCCTGACAGTGAGAGAGAAAAGTGTGTGAAATATCAAAGCAATTGTTTAGTATTTACCCATTCCAAGTTACAGTGTACTACCATATTATTTATGAATTATATCAATAAATCTACTTTTATTTAAGATAACAGTTCTGAAAGAAATACTTCCCAGGACCACATTAGTACCTCGACTGCCTTAAAAACTCGACCTACCTACCCAGTGATAGAAATATTATAGTATAAAGGTTTGGAAAGCCTTAAATTTCCTGGTGGCAGCCGGATATACACAGTTAAACAAAACATAAAGGACACTTTAAAGGGAAACCAGACCTCCCCAGATAAGGGGACGTCACAGTGAGCTACTGGCATTAAAGTAGTGAGCAAGTGATGTGGCCACTGGCTACTGCATAAACTAGTTTGCTCTGCAGCCATCCTTCCTGAACTAAGACAAAAACATGTGAGCTGGAGGCTAAAAAACTCTGAACTAGCTCACACTAACTAAACTGTTAAAGGAACACTGGTCGCCACTTGTCAGCACTTTCCAGGACCAAATTTCAGTCAAACATAAAGTGAAGGGCAGATGTGACTTGGCAGCACTTTCCAGAACCAAATTTCAGTCAAACATAAAGTGAAGCTTTCTTTCCATAAGAGCTGTTCAACAATAGAACAGACTGCCTTGAAAGGTGGTAGGGTAGACTCTCTTTCATGGGAGGTCTAAGCAGAAGCTGCCCTCTGTCAAGGCTGCTGTAGTTGCATACTTCTGTAGTCAGCAAGAAGTTGGACTAGATGACCTCCAAAGAACTTTTCAGTTCTATGACTCTGTGACACCATGATTTTTTGTTAGGCATGTAGAATTCCTTTCTTTTTTTTAACCTCAGAAGAGGGTTTTTTTCAACGTTCTTCAAGTTAGTAAATAAATAAATAGTTCTAAGGTCCAAATCAGATATGATGCTTGGAGAGCAGACATTCCAGAATTTTCAAAATGCTCACTGTTGCTCTCAAAATAGCCTTTCCTGTGCTATGCTTTTGTTGTTTGCTGTGGAAAGACAAAAAGAAAGACATCTTCTCCATGAAGTATTTTCTCCTTTCCCTGACTAATAATAACAGCACATGTGTGTTTGGGGGGTGCCAATTGGAACCATGATGAAGGGGAAGAATTAAACCCCTTTTCTGCTCATGCATTTGGTCCCTGCAAGGCAGCTATTAGCCTTTTTAGAAACACTGGGAAGATCTGATCACAGATCTTTCGGATACACGGAGGATCACTTAATCATGTGAGCCCCCAATTGCCTTCTGAAGTGCCAGAGCCCGACACAGATTTATCACCTGAGAATTAGGCCTTTGATTGCAGCTATATCGGGGAAGGTGCAGAACTTCTTGCCTACTCTTAATGATCTGTCTACTGGTACCTGTACACCCTTGGGGATTCTGACTATTGCTGCACTTTCTTTGTGGGGCTGCTTTTGAAAAAAATCGTGGCTTTGGTAAGTGTGTGCTGAGGCTGAAAATATGTACTTTGCCCCTTTCAGACAAAACAGCCACTGCATGTTGGGAAGATCATGTTTAGCACCTTCTCCCCATACATGTGGTAAAACGCAACAGGGGGAAAGTGCTCGTGACATCTGTTTATCACGTTTTTCTTGCCCTTCTACTAAGGAACTCAGGGCATCATGCTTGGTTCTCGTCTCTCCCAATTGATCCTCGTATTAACCCTTGTGATGGAAGGTATGCCAAACTACAGACTGGCCCAAGGCCACTGTCAGATTTCTGGGTCTACTGATACAGATAACCAGAATGAGAAACAGCTTAATACAGCTTTATTTATTTTATTTATTTATTTTAGCATATTTATACCCCACCCCCCTGCGAA
>NW_015170901.1:505333-515738 GCF_001447785.1 Gekko japonicus | reverse complement strand
ACCACTGCGGGAAGCCAGAAGAGGGGATGGGGGTCAAAGAAAGGGATATGGGTTGAAAATATTGATTTAATGTTGAATTTGTTATAATATCCTCCTAATAAAAATGTTTTTAAAAATAATAAAATGCTCGCAGTACTGATCTCCATTTATTAAGCTTTGAATGGTGCGGCCTAAACAACACTATGAACAGCAACTAAAACATTTGGCACAGCAGCCTCTAACATTGGCTCTAGAACAGGGCCAAGCAACCCCCTGCATGTGTGCTGACCATGTGACAGCAGACCATTTTGCTTGGCACCCGGACCCAGATCTCCACCCAAACAACTGCAGCACTGGCAGCACTGCTGGGAGAGAAGGCAGCTGGTGTGGCTTATGCCGAGGGTTGCCAACTCTGGGTTGGGGAATTATGGAGATTTGGGGGTAGAGCCTGGGGGGGGGGATTTGAAGAGAGGAGGGACCTCAGCAGAATATGCCATACAATCCACCCTTTGGAGCTGCCATTGTCTCCAGGGCAACTGATCTCTGTTGTCTGGCAATCGGTTGTAATAGCAGGAGATCTCCAGTCCACACCTAGAGATTGTCAACTGTATTTATACCCATTATTGCCACCCAGACCACCAGTCAAGTTCAAGGTTAAGATGCTGGAAACGCTGTAGTGTGTGGCATGGTCCAAGCATCAAATTCATACCCCGCCCTTCACTACCCAAGGGAGTCTCAGAGCAGCTTACAATCTCCTTTCCCTTCCCCTCTCCACAACAGACACCCTGTGAGGTAGGTGGGGCTGAGAGAGCTCTGACAGAAACTGCTCTTTTTCAAGAACAGCTGTGCCAGGACTATGGCTTGCCCAAGGAAATCCAGCAGCTGTGAGTGGAGGAGTGGGGAATCAAACCCGGTTCTCCCAGATTAGAGTCCACACACTTAACCACTACACCAAACTTCATGTACAGACATTGCAGGGGGGGGGCACTTGGGCCAAAAGCTCTGCTCCAGAGCAAACTAAAGTCATGTGATCTTAGGACAAGTCCACAAATTACCAATTCCTCAACATGATTAAATAAAAGGGTGTAAACTCTCCCACCTACTGATAACCAGCCACACCTAGTTACATCAACGGGCCAGATTCTCCCTATGGCAAGCATGGCTATTGATTTTATATGTTTTAATGTGCTTAAATTCTATTGTATTTATTGACCTGTTGTGACCCGCCCTGATTCTGTTTATGGGATGAGCGGGATATAAATGCAAAAAATAAAATAAAATAAAATAATGCAGTCACCAAGTGTGTTTTATGACTGAAAGAGGATTCGAACCCCAGCCTTCCCAGTTCCATTCCAACACTCTGACCCTCAGAATGGACTAGCTCTCATCACGGTGCACTTAAAGTGGGGACACCCTGCAGAAAACATGCTTAAAAGCAAATCACTCAAATCATTTTTTGCATATAGACCTACTACAGAAGTAGAGTCGCCAAGTCTGGATTGGGAAATTCCTGGAGATTTGATGGCAGAGCCTGGTGAGGTAGGAATTTGGGGAGGGGAGGTAAGTCCTCCCTTAGAGACCTCAGCGAGTTATAATGCCATAGAGTCCACCCTCCAAAGCAACCATTTTCTCCAGGTCTGGAGATCAGTAGTTCTAGGACATCTCCAGGCCCCTAGAGGCTGGCAACTCTGAGGCCATCTTTCAAATTTCCTCTCTATGTGCTTCCACCAACTGAGGTATATTCAATATAAGATGCTATCCCTTAGGAATATGTTGTGGGTCTCTTCTTTGGCAGACAGAGTATAGCTTCACTCAGAACTGGCAGTATGAAAAAAGGAGAATGAGGCCTACCAGAGAGCCCTTCATAGCAGCTTGCCTAGATCCAGTAGGGTTGCCAGCCTTCAGGTGGGGCCTGGAGATCTCCCGCCTTTACCACTGATCGCCAGCAGACAGAGATCCACTCCCCTGGAGAAAATGGCTGCTTTGAAGGGTGGACTCTATGGCATTGTACCATGCTGAGGCCCCTTCCCAAACCCCACCTTCTCCCAGCTCCACCCCCAAAGTCTCCAGGTATTTTCTAACCAAGACCAGTCAATGCAGATCTATAAGCAAAATCTTGCATGGGATTTCTCAGGATTCTGGTATTCTGGAATTATAATAAAACATGGAGTAGACTTATGAAAATTACACTGGATAACCATATGCTATAGGTCCAATTAAAACCGTCTACCAAGGGATATTCACCTGTTTCTCTCTTTGCAAGTTTTTGCTGAACACTGTTCCCTTTAAGAGGGTTTTTAAGAGCTTTGGTTTATGATTGATTTTTAATGCTGTTGGCTTTCTTGCTGTATATTTGTTGATTTGACCATCGTTTTATAGATCTTTCTGTTGCATGGATTCAAAATGTGAATAAAATGACTAAAATGTGATTCGTGTAAGTGAGCCAGGCTATAAGAAGCTTGGGAAAATGCCCACCATATTCAACCCTTATCAGTCTGAGGCTGGAGGAAAATTCCTTCCTGAACCCAAACATGGCAATGTGGGCAATCCCAAATGTAATTTAAACCCTACCACTAATTTATCCCGGGGGGGGAGTCAATGGGACATTTCTGTATACTGCTTAAAATCTTGTCTATTATCCGCTCTAATTTGGACTTGGAAAACTTCCCTAAATATTGTCGAGCATCACTGTACAGTCATTAAGATCTTGGGGTTGGGGAAGCTATCTTTAAAAGTATTTTTGGAGAACCCACACTTCAGTCTTTTCGTTCTGTCATCCTCCTTAATGGAAACTATTCCAGCCAAACCGCTCCTGCTTGCCCTACTTACTCCTAAAAGAAAGGACCACATTACTGCTGTTATAAACCATTGATTAAGGTTTATAATAGCAATAATCCCCTCGAAATTCATTGTTACTGCAGTTAATGACCAGTTTATTAGAGCGTTAACCATCCTTGGCAATGGGCTGAGTCGTTTAATGCTGGTAACGACCAATTTCTCAAGGGTTATTGCTTAAATAACAATCCTTAGTTAGATATATGCTCAGCTACCAGATATCGCTCCAGCTGGAACCTTCTCCTGTAGAATAATTGTTAATTATTATTCCCAAGTTTTGCCATCACGCCTCAAAGTTTTAGAACCAAAGGGTCGTTTAGTGGAGGAAAGAAACAGAAAACAGATTGTGGCACAAAGGATGAGGAACTGAGATGGATGTAGCCAGACTTACTGAAGAAGACAGAAACACAGAAAATGGCATCGCCAAGGTCACTCCACTTGAGCATGTCCTGATCCTGTTCCTTCTGTAACAAACAAGCACATGTTTTCTTTTGACAGTAACCTTTCATTCACCATGCTGCAGCACTCAGAGTGTCAGACTAGGGTGTGGGAGAGCCAGGTTTGAACCCACAGTCTGCCGTGGTGGCTGGCTAGGTGGCCTTGGGCCGGTTGGCGGTCACTTTCCCTCAGCCTAACCTACCTCACAGTGGTTATTGTGAGGCTAAAACAGAGGCTAGGAGAACAATGCTGTAAGCTGCTTTGGGTTCCCGCTGGGGGTGAAAGCAGCGTTTAAATTAAACATCTCGACGAATAAATAAATTCAGGATGCTTCCAACATTCTCTTTATTTAAAATTCTCCTTGGATTTTGGAGTTTCGAACTGCCTGATTTTGTTCCAGGAGTGGGTCCACTTCAATATTTTTCATTGTTCCCTTTTTAAAAAATAAAAATCCAATATTCAGCATATTCAGTACTTTGCCACAACTTTCAGTCCCTGAACTTCACGTGTTTCTGCCCCTCTGTGCGAGCCCATGAAACTAGATAAAACACTGCCTAAAAGCAATCTTTTATTTGACTATATGTAGTGTTATAACAACCTTATTTCTGTGTGGCATTTCACCACTGTGCACAAGGGCACATTAATATGAATTGAGGGAACTGAAAGCTTTTGCAAATGGTGCATGATATGATTCCAAAATCCATTTTAGGAATTCTCCTAGTTAAAATGAAATTGAATGTCCTGACCTGGATGGCTCAGGCTAGTCTCATTTGATTAGATCTTGGAAACTAAGCAGAATCCGCCCTGGTGAGTACTTGGATGGGAGACCACCAAACAAGGCCAGAGTTGCAACACAGAGGCAGGCCATGGCCAACCACCTCTGCTCATCTCTTGCTTGTAAAACCCTACGGGGGTCAACATAAGTCAGCTGCAACTTGACAACTGTTTTCACCACCACAGTACAGAACTGAGAGACATTCCCAAACAACGAAGGAACAGAATGGGAGAAATCTGCTCGGTGTTATTCAGGATTCCCAGCTCAGCAGTTTGGAATCTGAGCACAAGACTACAATAATTAAACCTTTAGCTCTAACTAGGAACCCGTGTGGTGCGATAGTTAGGACAGGGGTGCCGAACTCATTTGTTATGAGGGCTGGATCTGACATAAAGGAGACCTTGTTGGGCTGGGCCATGTGTGTCATAAAATGTAATGCCAGGTAGCAGAGATATCAGCTTCATAAGGGACACAAGCACAAAGGGCTTTTTCCCCTTAAAATAAAAAACATGCTTAAAACATTAGCACTCTTGCAATATTTTGTTTATTTAACAGTGTCTGATAACTGACACCTCTTGCTCTGAATTATTACATCAAAATGTCTGTGCTGTTGCAATCTTGAGTATGCTGTTCAGGTGTGTATCTGCAAGGTGAAAACCTACAATGACACAGCAGCAGCAGAACTGGAAGAAGAAGCAGAAGACAGCCAGTTCCACTGCGGGCCTGATAGAAGCCCTCCAGGGGCCTCATCCAGCCCCCGGACTGCAAGCTTCACACCCCTGAGTTAGGGTATTAGCCTGGGGTTTGGAAGACCTTGGTTCAGTTCCCCACATTGCTATGAAGCTTGCTGGGTGACCTTGGGCCCATGAATCACACTTTCTTAGCCTAACTTGCCCAAAAGAGCTGTTAGATCAAGACGGGTAGCCATGTTAGTCTGTCTGTAGCAGCAGAAAAGAGCAAGAGTCCAGAAGCACCTTAAAGACAAACAACGTTTGTGGGAGGGTATGAGCTTTCACGAGTATCTGAAGAAGTGAGCAGTGACTCACAGACACTCATACCCTGCCACAAATTTTGTTAAGTCTGTCATAACAGGGCTGTTGTGAGAATAACATGGAGGTTTGGAATAAACCGGCAATCATGTTAGGTCCAGTTTAACCCCAAGGCTCTTAACTGAGAGTCAGCAAGGGTCAGCTGAACCCTGTTTAAAGTGAGAAGCATAATATCCTTTAAGACCTCCTCCTTCCCAGCCAACATGACCTCCTTCTTTGGAGGTTTTCAGACAGAGGCAAGATGGCCATCTGACAACAATGCTGATTCTGTAAACTTAGGCAGATCATGGGGGGGGGGCAGGAAGGGTTGCATCAGTGCTTAGTTCTTGTAGCCCTTTCTTATATGGCCACGGAAATGCTGATTGCCACTTTGGGGTCAGGAAGCAATTTTTCTCCAGACCAATTTGGCCAGGGAACCTGAAGGGTTTTTTTGGCCCTCTTCTGGGCATAGAGGTGTGGTGTGGTGTGGGGTGGGTGTGGGTGTGTGTGTGGGGGGAGATATTTGTGAATTTCCTGCATCGTGCAGGGGGTTGGACTAGGTGACCCTGGAGGTCCCTTTCAACTCTATGATTCTTTCTTTTCAGGGTGTAGTTTGTTCTCTCTTAGCCATTTAACAACTGCAGCCAAGCAGCAGTTTAGGAGCTCCATTGCAACACTAGGATATTTGGATGAGGATATATATCACTATGTAACATCTGCATATTGATGACAGTCAACCCCGAAACTATGAAGGATTTGGCCCAAGGGCTTTACATAAAGATTGAAGAGCATGGGGGATAGGATTGTGCCCTGTGGAACCCTACAGGACAGGTCTCACACTGATGATAACTAGTCTCCAGTGTAAAGCAACTAGGTGCAAGAACTATCTGCACTAGGCAGCGTGCTTGGTGACAGGCACTAGAATGGATCCCAAAGCCCTTAAACTGGCCATGGGCCAAAGTCTATATGTTGCCAAACAGTACCATTTCATTAGATATATGAATTACTTAAATGACTATCAAGTGTGATTTATTCTGAACCACTAGGTACAGCTGTAGTAATTATTAGGATAAGCAGTCATTATTATTAGAAATAATTATTACTAATGTGTTGCTTGGGAAAGCATTTCAAGGGCCAAAAAGTGCTTACATAGCACTGCCGAGAAAGGAATAGTGTTGTATATACAACCACAGAACAGTTTTCCAGGACGAAATTTGTTTGAAGTGGGTATTGAGGGACTGTCTGGAGTGTATTGTAATTTATTGTTTTAATCATTGTACAAAATTTGTTTGAAGTGGGTATTGAGGGGCTGTCTGGAGTGTATTTGCCACTGAGGAGTGGATAAATGAGGGGACTGCAGAGCTCAACAAAGGAGCTTCAAGTAAAGCAACAACCTTGCAATGTTCTCTGAGGTTCCCTAGAATGTCCTCCTTCCATTGAACCACTTGTGGAATACTTTAGTTTCTATATTACCAGATCTCCTCCTCAGCATTCAATTGCTATGGTGACAGAGCTAACCAGTTCAAGGTTCAATACAAACACAAGCCAAGTGGTAAGTAAAAAGGATCTAATCATGTAAATATTCCAAAAGTCAGGGCATAATGAGGTAAGCACAATGAGGCAAGCTCATAGGTGAGTAATTCATTTGTCAGGAAACAGATCAGTCTTTCCTGAGGAAACGGGTTGTTTGGCTACTGTAATACAGTGGTTAGAGTTTCTGATTAAGTCCATTTCCCCACTTGTTTCTTCTGGAAGCTTAAAGTCATTCTCTCTGAGCCTAACCTGCCTCACAGGGGCACTATTGTTTCCTTGGACTATTGAATCCTGCAGTTCAGCTTCTGACCATCAGTAATGGGGGCACTGTAGTGCAAAACAGACACTTAAAGATTGGATTAGATATAAAGGAGAGGACTGGGATGTCCTAGAGAAAAATGTGGAAACACTCTCCCCACAACAGAGACCCTGTGAGGTAGGTGGGGCTGAGGGAACTCTGAGATAACTGCTCTTGAGAGAACAGATCTGAGAAAACTGTGACTGACCAAAGGTCACCCAGCTGGCTACATATGGAGGAGTGGGAAACCGAACCTGCTTCTCCAGATTAGGATCTGCTGCTCTTAACCACTACACCAAAATGGCTCTCAAGTTAGAGCTTTGTCTGATCCGGGAGATCAGTTAAGTTTTCACTGTTAAGACATTTTGAGTTTGTACCTGTACTTTGTACATCTAAAACATATTGATAGACCAAGGGAATTCTAGCACCACAAAAACAAAAGCAAACCATGTAAGGCTGAAGTCATCCTATGCATGTGCCAGCCCATCCCTTGATGTCAGGTGAGACAACTGATGCTACATCTCTTCCTGTCACCTCTGCCCCATCAGCCCATGCCAAAAAATGTGCAGTGCAAAAAACAAAAGACTCAGAAGGCAAGGAAGCCAAGCCACATATTGCAGGAAGAAAAAAGCTTATGAGACAAGCAAGCCAAGTCACACACTCAGAAAACAAGAAATTTAGGAGGTGAGGAAGCCAAGCCACATAGTCCAGAAACAAGAAATGTAGAAGGTAAGGAAGCCAAGCCACACACTCAGTGAACGAGAAGCTTAGGAAGTGAGGAAGCCAAGCCACACAGCCAGAAAACAAGCACTTTAGAAGGTAAGGAAACCAAGCTGCACAGTCAGGAAACAAGAAACTTAGGAAGTAAGGAAGCCAAGCAACAGACTTGGGGGGGTGGGCTTAGAAGCAAGGGAGCCAAACCACACACACATTGTAGGGGATGAAGTAGATAGGGGAAATGGAGAAATGGTGAGGCATGAGCTCACCTGACTTGGGTGAGAAATCAGCATCACTTAACACAAATCAGGTATACCTTAGGAATTTTTTTTAAAAAAAACTTGGTAGAACACAGGAATTCTAGTAAAAACTAAGGAGACCATGCCAAAAAAGAAGCCCCCTTCAAATGCCATAGGAGACCTAGAAATCAACGTGCTGAAAAGGAGTAGGTATGAGCGAGCTATGATGGGCTGCACTTTTTGAAAGCTTTGAAGTGCTGTACAAACAGAGTAAAGGACTGTGAAGGGTTAATTCTTCACAGAAACAGAGAGCCTTGAGTGACAGGCTGCTCCAAGCAATCTGATCGGTTAGCATCAGTTGAGCAGAGAAAGATTTGAGAGCTGCACACTAAGAAGACAGTCAGTCAGATTTCTGCCTTGACTGAATTAAATCTGTATTTCAGCCTTAGCTGAGAGCAGTTTAACACAGATGGAGAACTGGAGGAAAGTTGGCAAGGAAGTTTGGGAAGTAGGTGAAGCTACTCAGAGGTTCATCAAGCACCATTAACACCTATAGTCCACCTTAAGCAAACTCTTCAGAGTTTTGCCCAAACCATTTTTCACCTCTGAAAAGCTCATCAAGCCATTGTTTTGGGGGCAAACACATCAGACTGCCCCAGTGAGCATTTTCTCCTATTTTTCTGCCTATAATTGCAGTAAGCTATGCCATATCAGTGTGTGTGTCTTCTCAGTGCCATACCTCACACCCCCACTTGCGTCAGGGCCTTCTCCTCTTCTTAATGAAATGCTGGTTGTTTCACTGTTGCCTCTGTGGACCTTGCTCTTTAAGACTGGTAACTATCACCTCCCTGAAATTGCTTTCTCTCTTTTCCTTCCCGATTTCCTCTTAGCTAGCTTATGTGTTTTCTGTGTGTTTGTATATGTGTGCTTTGCCTTTTATTCCTATTTCAATAAAAACCCTTTCTTGTTGAACATCCAACTGGTTTATTTTGAGAGTTCTCTAAGGGAAAAATACCCATATACATAGGTGGAGAATCCCAGGGACCCTCTAGCTTTGTCTCCTTTAAAGCTAATTTCCCCAAATTAACTAGGAGATTGCCTCTCTGGGTAACAGCAGGGGGGTGGGACAAGCATGGTCATTCCATGAACATATGGAGCTGCCTTATATTGAATCAGACCATTGATCTATCAAGGTCAGTATTGTATCCTTTGACTGGCAGTGGCTCATCAGTGTCTCAGGTTAGGGGTTTTTCACATCACCTGTTACCTGATCCTTTTAACTGGAGATGTTGTGGATCGAACCTGGGACCTTCTGCATGCCAAGTGGAAACTCTTCCTCTGAGCCAGGGCCCCCTCCCTCCATGCCCATTCATCATCTGTGTGATTTGGTTTCTATGCACCTTATGCCCTTTGAAGAGGGCTAGAATTTTACCTGCTTCTCACTGGTGGGTCTTCTCAGTCCTTGATTTTAGCTTCTTGATTTTCCTAAGATGCATTTTTCAAGGGAAAAGACTCTGAGAATGAAATGGACCAGATTGATGCAGAGAGTTGCATATGACTACAGTGCAAATCCTCTCTTGGCCTTTAATTAAAAACATATTTCACCCCAAAACCTATAAAGGGCAGATGTGCAACTGAGCGACCAATGCTGATGGCTTCTGCCATATCCTAGATCAACTGTTAAAGCCTAGCTTGCCTTTTCCAGTCAGCAAAAGCTGCAGAGAGGATGGCATTTGTATCCCTCCTTCCCTTTCTTGAAAAAGCCGCTCTGTCTTGCATTTACCAAACTTTCTGCAGATGGGAAAGATTGGGTTAAGTGCCAATCTTCCTCAACTGTTCCATAGGTTCTTTCTATCTTGCAAGATGGCTTTCCAATTTATCCAAGTTTCTTGCATTTTTATGCAAATAGTCCCCCCCCCCCGAAGCAGCCAAGTGAGGAGCATTCTCTATACTTCTAGAACTAGGACGCAGATACAGCAATAGGGGGTTTTTTTAGTCTAGAGTCAACACTGTTCCTAGATTGGCTTAATAAGTATTCCAGGGAAGAAAAGAGGCATAGGGGGACAAATACGTAAACAGAAAGTATATTTAAACATGAGCCTGCAGTGCGATGTGACTGCGAAGAAAACTAATGCAATATTAGGATGCATTAACAGAAGCATTGTGTCCAGATCATGGGAGGTTGTAGTTTCACTTTATTCTGCTATGGTCAGGCCTAGAGATGTAAAAATTTCCAGAAATTTTGAAGCTCGGGAAAAAATCCGGGTTTTTCCCAGTTTTTTTCGGGGGGAAATGGAAAATTTCAGAAAAATTGAAAAAAAATTGCTACATTAGCATTTCTTTTGTCTTTTCTAGATTGAAAGTCATTTTGTTACTTTAGGAACATAAAATATGACTATGGACATTTTTACTTGGCATGAAATTATCACAACTAGCATATTAAAAATATAGTGTATCGTACTTCCGGTCTATGGAACAGCGATGGCGGATGCTCTTCCCATGACAGAGAAGGGTGGTTCGCATGTCAGTGGCCTGGAGGGGTGCCACCTCAAGTGACACCCCC
>NW_015170901.1:494185-501769 GCF_001447785.1 Gekko japonicus | reverse complement strand
AATACCCACCCATATGCAAAAACAAAACTGAAACCCAATAGCACCTCCTAAAGGAACAAATGCATCTTCTTCTTACATTGGAGAGTTCAGTTTGTAACCTAGGACTTGCTTGTCCTCAGTGCACAGAAATTAGATCAATCTGATACCATATATATATATTTTAGAAATGATTTGGAAAATATTTGAACACCTTGTCTTAAAATATTTTATTCATCATGTTAAAATAAAACATTCCATAATCAATTGTTTTTCTTTTCTTTTTTCAATTTTTCGGGAAAAAACAAAAAAGACTTCAGGGAAAAAATGGAAAAAACACAGTTTTTTCCCGAATTTTTCCGGGTTTTTTCCAGGCCTTCACATTTCTAGTCAGGGCTCAGCTGGAGTACTGTGTCCAGTTTGGGACACCACATTTTAGGCAGGATGTTGACAAGCTTGAGCGTGTCCAGAAGAAGGCAACCAGGATGGTAAGAGGTTTGGAATCCAAGTCTTACAAGGAAAAGCTGAAAGAGTTGGGTATGTTTAGCCTGGGAAAGAGAAGGCTTAAAGGGAACATGATTGCAGTCTTCAAATATTTGAAGGGCTGTCATGTAGAAGACGGAGCAGATCTATTCTCTCTTGCTCTGGACTGCAAGACTAGATCTAATGGGTGGAAATTACAAGGGAGTCACTACCGGTTAAATATCGGGAGAAAATTCCTAACTGTAAGAGTGGTTGAGCAGTGGAACAGACTGCCTCGGGAGGTGGTGGATGCTTCTTCACTTGATGTTTTCAAGTGGGGGCTAGATTACTATCTTTCGGGTATGTTGTAGGGCTATCTTTCAGCCATGTTCCTGCAGAGTGCAGGGGGTTGGACTAGATGACCTGCAAGGTCCCTTCCAACTCTAACATTCTGTGATTTTTTGACTCTATCATTATGGACCCAAAATACAGAATAGAAGAGGGGAAGCAAAACTGTGGTAACACAAGACAGAAGGACAGCCATTCAATGGTCAATGTACATTAAGCTAATAACCGGGAAAAGTAATTTTTCTCTTTTCCAGGCCAGGTGGGAAGTTATGGGGGAAGGAATGAGCAAAGAGAAGGAGCAAGCTGAAATATGTGTATGGCTAATTTCGGGAAGGGAGTCAGAATGTGAAAAGGAAAAAGCCTATTACCTGTTATGACAGACCACTGGCACTTCCCCACTCTCAGACAGGTTTTCCCACCACAAATTAGTTCCCAACTGTGACTGAGCAGCCCCAAGTAGCATGGATTAGTTATGGTTTTAAAAGTCTGTCTCACTAGATTTTATTTGTTTTATAGCCCAGCCCCAGAAACTGATAGCAGGAGCCCTCTTGTTATTCCCTTTTAAATGGCACTTGAGATGTCATTTATTTAACAGGCAGAAATGGAGTAGGTGTAGTCAGGGGTTGGAAACGCTGAGGTAAAATAGTTGATAATACAGATATTTTTTAAAACCTTCATAATAGTGTTGTTGATGCTTATTTTCATATATTCTTGGTTCTTAACGAGAGGCGTTTGACTATTTCCGTTACAGTTACAACGTGTTTTCATATAGTTCCTGATTACTCTTCAGGTTTCCTGGAAATTGTCACTTTATTTGTGTACCTAATCTCTCCCCCTCTTGAAGACCATAGCTTATTTCAGTATCCCAAGGTGTCTAAATGCAATTCCCTTCATAACAGGCCAGAGGTCTCCTCAGAGGAACCCCCCCCCCTTGTAACTGTGTTGTTATTATTCTCCTCAGATGATATAACCTTTTTCTTTTGGCCTGAAAGGGAGCTTCAGCATACTCCTCAATCACCATCGCCAAAATCTGAGTCCCAGTTCTGGTGTCTGTGTAAAATGAGAGATAGGTGGATTGCAGGGATAGATTCCAGGAGGTAGTACCCTGTGGGGGCGGGGGGGGGGGGGGTGAGAGAGCAGCCTGTCACTCAAGCTCTCAATTCCAGTGAAGAGTTAGCTCTTCACCTCCCAGATCTCTGAAACTGCTGCACTAGGAAACCTGTTGTTACGGGCAGTATACCACACATGTCTCAACAAGGAATTCAGCGATTTCATGATTATGGTGATGATAGATGCAGGTTCAGGAGCAGAACTGTCTACTTGGGAAGGGGATCCTGTTGCTTCTTGTCTGCAGTGAAATAAGGTTCAGGAGAGGAACGAACCTCAAGAAAGGAAGACTTCACATGTCCTTCTTATGTACCTGGATACTGAAAGGGCATGGATGGGGATAACAGTACAGAACTAGGTCTGTGAGTGTGCAGAACAGTGCAGATTTGGTGCAGAACTAGGGTTTGTGAGGGCACTGGCCAAAACTCAGGACCAACTGATCACCATTGAATTTTTAAAAAAATAAAAATATTCAATGCCTTCTCAAAGCACAGTACCACAGTGTGGCTAGTAGAACTTTAGGATCCATGACCCCATGGGTGAAAGGGTCAGTATCTGTGCAATCATTGGATAATCCAAGCTATCTATTTAAGGGAGTGCTTGAAAAGTACTAGGTGATATAATGGAAGGAGGAATATATATATACTGGGAGGGGGAGATGCGCCTACTTGCGAATGATTGAGTCAACTGGAAGTAAAGTGTTAGACTTGTTGACAGTGGGCAGTAGATGGGCTAATGGCCATTCTTGGTCCCTTGATTACATTTCCAGAGAGGACTACATTGTAACAAAGTGTCTAGGAGGGAAGATTATTGTCTCACAAACTTGGTTAAAGCTTACTGCCGGTTTGTAGGGAGTCTGGGAGAGCCACAGAAGAGATTAAAATTGATCAATGTGTCCCTGAAGTTCTTATGGCAACCAAGCTACTTCCTTTTGCAATTGCCTGAGGAAATTAATCGAGAAGATGGATCCATCAAAGCCTCTGACTTCGCTAGGCCGAATGATCCTGGGGAGCAAAAAGTCATGGCTCCTAATGGGGTGGAGGTGGGGGGACAACAGACTATCAAGCTGCATTTGTTGTATCACCATCCTGGTTTATAATCACTCTTGTCTGGGCAAGCAAGTTCCTCCCTACTGTAGACTGAGTTTCAGATATGTTGACAGGGAACAATTACAGCATAAACATAATTAAAATGAGCGCAACCCATTAAAAATTCAGCCATTAAAACCCCATTCATTAAGAAAAAAGTAATCAGAGCATAAAAACAGCATAAAACATCTAGCTGCCTAAAACTATCCTTGTAAAATAGTCCTTAGGCTAGAAGCAGACTGTAAAAAGTTTGTAAATGATCAAATCCTTTAGTTACAAAAGAAATGTTTTGGCCTAAACACCAAAGTTATCAAATGGAGGAACCATTTCAGATTTTAATTGCAGTTGGAAATTAAAAGACATGTGAGGGGGAAATGATTTTCCTTAGGCTACAATATTTTGAATTGGTTAATAAGTTTGCAAAGTTAGTATCCAAACTATTTAACTGTCTGGGGCAGTGATGCTCTGTATTCTTAGTTCTTGGGGGCCACAGTTGGAGGGCTTCTGGAATTCTGGCACCACTGGTGGGCCTCCTGATGGCACCTGGGTTTTGACCACTGTGTGACACAGAGTGTTGGACTGCATGGGCCATTGGCCTGATCCAGCATGACTTCTCTTATGTTCTTATGGTCTCAAACCATGAACGAAATATAAAGTATATACCTAAGATCTTTGTTAATGGCAGAGTCTTCATTCATGTTGAAGAAATTATTATCCAATTTACAAAATAATATAGTAAATTTAACTGCTGGCACTGCTAGTTCCCTTTACAGAGTCTGCAGTAGTTGCATTAGTTAAAAACCTTTAAAATGATAAAGTTCAGGAACCAGAAGGATTCATCCCAAAGTTCTATAAATTGTTTTTTTGGTACACCCACATACTCAGTCACTATTTTATAAAATAATATTAACAAATCTCTACAGATTCCTCCAGCCTTTCTTAAACTTTGTCTTCAATTACTTTCATTTACATTTTCCTATTCTCTCAGAACAACCTCAGCTGTTCTTAACTGCACACACACCGACTGTCCCTCTCACAGACTTCAGAACGAACTCTTCTAAACACCCCTGTCTTCATCAACTGTCACTCTTGACTATCACATGCAGCCAAACTTTTAAAGAGACACACACCCATAAACAAGGAATCGTTACACCCACATACTCACTCACTATTTTATTAAATGATATTAACAAATCTCTACAGATTCCTCCATCATGGAAAGAGGTTAAGATAACACTGGTACTGAAACCAGGGAAAAGTTCCCTATCAACCTATAACTCTTTTATAACAGGACTTTCAAATCTGGTTAGCTTTAATCACCCAGAGACTTAGCAGAGTTATTTCCAAAATTCTCAGAGTGTTTATGCTTTTTGTTGCTAAAAAGGCAGCTGATCGTGTTGAATGGACATTTACAAAAATGGTGTTGTCTCAATGTAATCCTGGGAGTTTATTTGGTACTTGGATCTCATTGATGTATAGAAATCCAAGAGTGAGAATTGTAGTTAATGGTCTATTACAGAAACAGAAAAATCATTACAGAGGAGCAAGACAAGGTTGCCCTTGATCCCTATTTTTATTTGTCATTATGATAGAGTCATTAGCAATTGCACTCAGGAATTATCTTGAAATCAAGGGTGTACAATTAGGAAAAGAAAATCTTAAGTTTTCCTTATTTGCTGATGATTTAGCACTGTCTGTGGTTCAGCCATTTGCTTCAGTAGCTGCTCTGTAACGTATTTTAAATCAATTTTTAAATGTTTCTAGTTACAGGATTAATTTTAAAAATCATCCTGGATGGTAAATAATATGTGTTTATTTGAAAATAATTATCTTGTAAGAATTTCCAGTGTAACTTTGAGTTCTACGACTAAGATAATTAGGTTTCTGGACACAGGAAGATATAAATAAAATAGTACAGTGTAAATACAAAATAAATGTGTTTTGGAAATGGAAACATATTCAACATTTTAGAGGAAACTTCTGCTATCCTGGTTAGGTAGAACTGCAACTGTAAAAATATCTGTACTACCTATAATCTTATTTCTTTTAATGAACATACCTATGATAATCCAGTTTGAAATAATTGAAGCACAGCAGATAAGTCTTCGATTTATTTGGAAAGATAAACTCCCATGATTTTCCAATTTATTTGGAAAGATAAACTCCCATGATTTGCAGCAACAATTGTGTATCAAAGGATACAGAATAGAGGTTTGGGTATCCCTAAAATAAACTGTTATTATCAAGCAAGCAAATAAAATGTGATGGTTAGATGGTTTTCACCTGATAAGAATTTGAATGCAAATGAAAACTCCATTGGTAAG
Organism: Gekko japonicus; assembly: GCF_001447785.1. Classification (NCBI taxonomy): domain Eukaryota; kingdom Metazoa; phylum Chordata; class Lepidosauria; order Squamata; family Gekkonidae; genus Gekko; species Gekko japonicus. The sequence continues at coordinate 496,464 of NW_015170901.1, read as the reverse complement.
AAATTATTTGCTCTTCTCAGAGTTCACCAATGGAAGATGGCGATATGACTTTTGATTATGCTAAGGCTTGTTTAACAGTATGGAAGAAGCTAAAACTATTTTGTGTCATGATTTTTCCCTGTTAGCATCATTTTTTAAATAATGAAGGGATGAGTGATTTGGCAACAGCTCCAGTCCCATTGATGGACAAGCTGAGAACATTTGTTCTTTTTGTTAAATATACTCTAGAAAAACATTGCCTGATATGTTATCAACAGTTCAAAACACGTTAAGTATCTGCAGTGTGTGAAATAGCAGGCCTTGTGTTCATGCATATCTATTTGCATTAAAAGTGATAAATGGAACTTAGCCAATAAACAGTAGTCATGAACAAAGCTCTCTGAGCAGTGAAATGTGTTGGTTCCATGCTGTTTATTGTGCCTAGCACAAAACAGAGATAATAGTACTACTGCAATGCTCACCAACAACATGCCTGAACACTGAACTAACTCAACTAATAGTACTTTTTTTCTCTCTAGTCAACCAATCTATATTCTCCAAGTGCTGATATATTGGCTGGTGTATTGTTAGTTTAAAATAGTCGGTATTTGTGCTTTTACTGCTTTTACATTGGTGCAGCCAACAGCATTCATCACCATGTCTGGAAGTAGGCTGGAAAGCTATAACTGATACATATGTAGGGTTGCCAGGTCTGGTTTGAAAAACACCTGGAGACTTTGGGGATGGATCTGGGAGACAGCGGGGTTTGGGGAGGGGAGGGGCCTCAGCATGGTACAATGCCACAGAGTCCACCCTCCAAAGCAGCCGTTTCCTCCAGGGGAGCTGATCTCTGTCAGCTGGAGATCAGTTGTAAAAGCGGGAGATCTCCAGGCCCCACATGGAGGCTGGCAACCCTATACATATAACTAATACATACTCAGAATCATGGATCAAGGTGCTGTTACACATAATGCACATGAAGTGTCTTTATGCTTTACCTAGAAGAAGAAGAGATTGGATTTATACCCCGCGCTTCACTACCCAAAGGAGTCTCAGAGTGGTTTACAAACTCCTTTCCCTTCCCCTCCCAACAACAGACACCCTGTGAGGTAGGTGGGGCTGAGGGAGCTCTGACAGAAACTGCTCTTTTTCAAGGACAGCTGTGCCAGAACTATGGCTTGCCCAAGGTCATCCAGCAGGTGCAAGTGGAGGAGTGGGGAATCAAACCCGGTTCTCCCAGATTAGAGTCCGCACACTTAACCACTACACCAAACTGGCTCCAAGCCATCCCCTGCACACAAACTACAGTTCCATAAGTACCAAGGCAGGAATTAATTTCACTGCATTTGGAGGAGGGGAGAAGAGTACAGTCATGCAAGCCTGAGGTCTCCTTAACGGCATATTGTCCCAGCAAGACCAAAGCATGGGGTGAGGAGAGAATTGGTAATCCAAAAATGCTTCTTTTTGTGAGAACTTTGCCTACGTTCTTCCAAGTAAGTTGGATAGCTGGCGTACAAAAGGGGGAAATATGGAGCTTTGTTCTGGACTGGTACCATTCCTGCCTACGTAGACTTCAGTTCTCAAGTTGCAGTGCAAGAACACGCACTCACAAAACAATTCAATTTCAACCCATCTTTATATATAAAAGAAAGTCCCCTCACCGTAAAATCAACGCCCAGGCCAAACTGCTGGACCTAGAAACACCAAATTCGGGAAGAGAGCTCTTACCATGGCGTATGTGCTCGCTAAGAAGGGATTTTTAGAAATTCAACCCATATGTGGGTCAGAGGGGGTAAAATGTGCTCCCCCCATTGATTCCTATGCAGCTCCCAGGCCTGCACCCCCCACTCTCTGACTGGTCAGCTGCAGAGCTCAGTGTTCTGAGGTAAAAATGAAAACCAACAGTTACAGGGGACTGCAGACAGCTAATGACAGTTGAGGAAATCAGGAGTGGCCAACAACCACCTGTAAGGTGAAGCAAAGCTGCTGGCCCAGCCTCTCTGATGGCTTCCAACATACTCCCCCCACCTCCTACACCTAACAGGCGGTTGTCTGTCAGGTGCAGCAGTGGTTACAAGGTGATTAAAGCCACAAGGGAACCTGCCCCAGCAGTAATGCCTTAGTGATCCTGCCAGCCCTGCCTCCACAGTGGCTTCTAATACTCCTCCCCTGCTCCCCCCCTACACTGGACAGGCAGCTGCCTGTCAGGTGTAGGAGAGGAGGTGGGAAGCTTACAGCCGCCGGGGAGGTTTGCTCAGCAGCATTGCCTTAGCACTGCTGCTGGCCTAGCCTCCCTGATG
>NW_015170901.1:487962-492745 GCF_001447785.1 Gekko japonicus | reverse complement strand
CAAGCCATGCCAGGTGCCACTCTGAAGATCCCATGCTTTATAAATACTTGATGAACAGGTCTTTCAGATTAACGTCGGCTCAGTGGAGATCAACTTCAGGCACTTGGGTTCAAGTCGGATGAATACTTCAGAGTGGGGTCATGGCTCAGTAGCTGAGCACCTGCTTTACACACAGAAGGTCTCCCCATACGGTTGCCAACTCCAGGTTGTGAAAATTCTTGGAGATTTGGGGGTAGTGCTTAGAGGGCTTGGAGTTTATGAAGGGGACAGAGCTCAGCAGGGATGTGAAGCCATTCAGTCCACCTTCCAAAGCTGCCATTCCCACCAGGGGAACTGATGTCCAGAGATCAATTGTAATTCCAGGAGAACTCCAGGCCCCACTGGAATGTAAGACCCCCTAAGTCACATTCCTTGTCACATTCCCACAGAAATATTAACAGTTCCTGTTTCCACCAGGAAATCCACACCGATTCAAAATATGACAATGTCTTTCTCTTGGGGATGCTACTCAGAGCTTCCCCTGCACATTGTTCTGGTCCCAGTTAATCTCTTCAGGACATTGTTTCAGGAGACAAACGTGTCACCATGCCCCAAGGTATCATTTTGCTCTCTGTCTGGATAAGCATTTCTCCACTGTGGCGTGTCTCGTCTTGGGCGCCTACAGACTCGCACCCCCAAACTTCATTTGAGGCTGCGATCAGAAGCACAATTAAACATGGGCCAAGGACAGACTGGCAGTTTGAAGCGCAAGGGAGTCGTGGCAAAAAAGACCCGGGACAACTTGTTTCGAGTATTCCCGGTCACATTGTACCGGTCATCCTACACCAACAAAGTGCGAACATCGAAAGCCGCAATTGCTTGTGCGCTTATGCTCCCCAGTATACTCCCACATCACTCGGTACAGTGTGACCGGGAATACCCGAAACAAGTTGTCCCAGGTCTTTTTTGCCATGACTCCCTTGCGCTTCAAACTGCCAGTCTGTCCTTGGCCCATGTATCTGAGAAATAAGATGCTCAACTAGATGATCCCTTAGTGCTCACCTTCTAAGAGCTAGCAACCCTGGTGGCTCATCAGACAGCCTACAACTGAGACTAAGGTCTCCATCTGCTTTCCAGCAACAGGTATTCGGAAAAGACACTGGAAGTTCCAGTTTGGCTAATAACCACTGATGGACCTAACTAGGGGTGTGAAGTCAGGTACCGTTGACCTGACAAAATGGCCAATATTTACAATAGCAGATCAGCAACATCGGACTTTATGAGCAATCTGACAATTCCTAAGACTGATATTTCTAATCCTTATACATCAAAAATGAGATATGGATCCCTCGATCTCAGTATGATTCCTTCAAGCCTGAACTCTCCCTTGAAGCTAAAACGACTAAACTGGATCCATCACACTTTGGTCACATCATGAGAAGACAAGAGTCACTGAACAACAGCAACAACTATCGTAGGAAAAGTTGAAGGCAGTAGGAAAAGATAAAGACACGAAATGGATTGACTCAACAAAGATGATTGGGAGCATCAGCTTACAAGAACTAAGCAAGGCTGTCAATGACAGGACATGTTGGAGGTTATAAATTCAGAGGGTGAACACCATAGCAGATCAGCAACATTGGACTTTATGAACAATCTGACAATTCCTAATAGTGATATTTCTACATCTACATGATACATCAAAAATGAGATATGGATCCCTCCTAAAAAGGAGGTAGCCTGCCCCAGCCTGCCCCACCTGGCCCCGATGGGTACTTTAAACTTCCTGTCCTCGTTAAAAATGACCTCCAGATCCCAGAATATGCCAATGGGATTGAAAAGTACTGGGTTCGCCGCATGGAGGACTCGGACAACGACATGCTGTAGCACACGTTTATTGTACTTCACATAGACAAAGACTAACTCTAACGGCCAACGGGGCCAACTATATACATATCCACCAGCCACCACCACCACCCCACTCCCATTGGAGGGTTTAAATGTCCCGCCAAGGTGGCTATTGGTTGGGGCTGGGGAATCCAGGATCCAAAGTTTCCTTTGTTTTCGGATCCAAGCTCTGGCCTGTCCGCGGACCCCTGGAGGCGGTCCACGTACATAACAGGGATAATCAGTACTTGGTTGATATAGAGGCCCAGTTGAAAGAGAAAGGCTTAGCACATTGGATTCCCTCCTCCCCCTCCTGCTTAGAGTTGCCAGCTCTGGGTTGGGAAATACTTGGAGATTTTGGCAGAGTTTGGGGAGGGGAGGGACTTCAATGGGGTATAATGCCATAGAGTCCACCTTCCAGAGCAGCCATTTTCTCCAGGTGAGCTGATCTCTGTCACCTGGAGATCAGTTGTAATTCCAGGAGATCTCCAGCTGCCACCTGGAGGTTGGCAACCCTAGACCATGGTGATTCACAGTGTTTTATGGGGCATCTGGTGTGGTGAGCAGGAAAAGCTAGCCCTCCCTCTTTGGGAGGGGGGAGGTTACATATGGAACTTTTATAATGGTTTCAATAAGAAGCATGCTACACTCTGTGTGTGTTAAAATGTTCATAGATATTTCAAAAACAACACACACACACACACATATACATTAATGACAGAACTAGGGGGAAAGAATTCCAGACAGTATCCAAAACCTGTGTATTAATTACAGATTCAGACAGAAAGTTCTTCCAGACAATATCCAAACTCTGTATATTAATTTACAGAGGTTGGGAACGTGTTCCAAACAGTAACCTTAATTCTGAATTATAGCACTGTAGCCAAATATGTTCACATTGCAAAAAAGTTTCCTAGTGCTATAATGTCATATTACCATACAGGAAAATAATAGTTTTCAAATGCATTCCTTGAAACTGAACCTGGCAATGTTAAGTGTTAAACACTGAAGGGGGGGAAAGAAGAGAGGCAAATTAAGCTCAGGTTCTGTGACCACAGGCTGTGCATATCCCTAGCATTCTCCACAAGGGGGAGACAGGATCACAACCTCACACCCACCATATTCAAACCTCTCACATTCTTTAACTTTGAAAACAAAGCAGCCCAAAGTGTCCTAGAAGAAAATGGCACAATGGGCAAGTGCTGAAATGGCTCACCAGACCTGAAAGATTTTTGCCACACACACACATACACACACACACACACACACACACACACAACCACATGCAACAAAAGCCAATTTCTGATGCTCTTTACTTCCAAGTTTTTTGGGGGTTACCTTTACTTTTCTTGTTGTGGTGACATTCCGCTTTCATTCATACTGTAAACCTAAGCCCAGAATCAGTTTTGCCAGAAGTTCTAGATTTGAAAACTGAAGAAAAAAACATTTGGATTCAGAAGATGGAATTGCTCAGACCTTGGAAAGTCTTAAAATGGTGCATGGATGAAACCGAAGGCAGGCTGCAATCTACAAAGACCAGACTGAGCGTTGGGTTGCCAGCTGTCTGGAGAAAAATGCCCTATCAATAGAGGTTTAGTGGGTTACTGTTAATCAGGGGAAGTTATTTACTGCCCATTTCTACACATTAAGCCTTTAGTGAAAAGACAGGATATTTTTCTCCAGGCCTGTTGGCAACTCCAGTTAGGCCATCCATGCCACCCCATTTTATCAACAGAGAGTAGAACTTCACTCATGTGATATGCTGAAAGTGGTCACAATCTGGAAATGCACCTTGAGTGTGTTGTAGCGGGCATAATCATGCACCAAACTTTTTTTCAGTCCACTTCCTGCAGTTATATAATGCTGAGTACCTGAGCTTTCTTTCTGGTGCATTTTTATTTCATTCTTGCTCCAAGGAGCTCAGGAGGACATCATGCATGGTTCGCTTGTCCCCATTTGATTCTCACAAACAACTCTGGGAGGTAGGTGAAGCTGATGGAGCGTCAGCCAGAGAGCTTCATGGCAGAATGGGGTCTTAAATTCAAGTCTGCCAGATCCTAGTCCAGTCTCTAACCACTATGTCTGCTCCAGTAGGAAGTTCCAGCACAATCTGGAGGCTCAGAGGGACAGTTGCAAAGAAAATGAACAAAAACACACCTGATGTTGCACCTGGGTTGATGTCAGGTCCCAGGGGATTTCTAGATCATGACCATTGATTTTATTCAGATCTACTCATTTTGTTTTCCTTGCAGCCTTTATTTTCCTGAATGGTGTCAGGTATCACCACTGCCATCTTGCAAACACGATTATATCAAGGGGAAAGAAGTGATCTGCTGAAACTAACAACAATAGGGGTGGGTGTTTTTGCATTGTTTCAAACTTGAAATCCTAGTCTTATTTCATTGCTTATTAGATGTCGCCTGCTAGCATTTATTCGTTTTATTTATTTCCATTATTTATAATCTGTTTTTCTCACATGGACTCAAGGCGTATTACACATAGTGAGCCAGTACAATCTACAACATGGGACGTTCCCATCACTAATGCATTAGGATTTCAGGAGTCCGGAACCACCAGAAAGAACTGTCTGAAGCATAACATAAGTATTAACATGACACATTAAGCGGTGCAGAAATTACATAATAGGATCCTACTTTCAGTGTGCTATATGTAGCAGTAAAAACCACAAGACCCGATCATTTAACCAAGTAAGTTTTTGAAACCATTTTGTGCTGGGCAGAAAAGCCCTCTTGAATAGTTCGGTATTGCATAGTTTGCAAAAGGCCAGGAGAGTGGGAGCTTGTAATCCTCCTTGAGACTCAGTGAGAAAGTCAAGCAGTAAGTAAAGTTAAGTAAGCAAGTAAGTAAATATCCACCATGGGCAATGGAGCCCTGACCTGGATAGCCCAGGCTAGCC
>NW_015170901.1:475921-487939 GCF_001447785.1 Gekko japonicus | reverse complement strand
AATGAGGGGGTGGAGCCCTGGTTGGGCGTGTGGGGGGGGGGGGTCACACATTCTCAGGGGGGGCGAACATTTATTTATTTATTTATTTAGATTTATATACCGTCCTCCCCAGATGGGCGTTGTACAGCAGTTAAATAACACACTTAAAATTTTAAAATAACAATTTACATATACATATCATAAAATACCATGTACCCATAAAACAATCAGATGACCATTCCGACTCAGGCCATTGATGGACAATTGGCCAGAAAACTTGGGCCAGAAGAACTAAGGCCAGAGAAGCTGGGGGGTGGGGCGTCTGCTGCCTCAACCAAATGCCCAGGGGTGTTCCCAACACAACTAGCAAATTTACGCTTTTGACATTATAGTAAAGGTTAAAGGTTTCCCTTGCTTCAAAGCCAGTCGAATCCGACTCCAGGGTTGCAGTGCTCATCTCTGTTTCCAAGCCGAAGAGCCAGCGCTGTCCGAAGATGTTTCCATAGTCATGTGGCCGGCATGACCAAATGTCAAGGCGCATGGAACGCTGTTACCTTCCCACCGAAGCAGTACCTATTTATCTACTTGCAATTTCTTGCTTTCGAACTGCTAGGTTGGCAGGAGCTGGAACCAGAGATGGGAGCTCACTCCGTCATGCGGCACTCGGGTCTCAACCACATGTTATATCACATGTTAAATAAAAATGGGAACATGTATTACAAAGTCTTACAATATTCTTTTTCTTATTGTATTAAATGTAAACATTTAAGATATAATACTACTAATTTTGCATCATTGTTTTCGCACTTCATTTTTTTTTTATTTACTGGAGGCCCTCAAAAATGGAAGTGACCCGGGCCTCTCTTGACCTCTGTGAGGGCCCAGCCCTGGTGTATTTTAATGGGCGACCACCAAGGAAGTCCAGGGTTGAGAGGCAAAGGTAGGCAATGGCAAACTGCCTCTGTCCATCCCTTGCCTTGAAAACCCCATGGGGTTGCCATAAGTCAGCTGTGACTTGATGGCAAAAAGGGAAAGGAGGTAGAGCTTCAGCCCTAAGCAAAGGATCCAGGTAAGTATCACCACCTGGTGATGAATTCTTAGGGACATGGAGGGGAACAGTTATTAGCTGTCAATGAAAGACCTCGGGTGTTGTTGGAAGTTTTGCAAAAACAACAGAGAGGAGACAAGATGAAGGGAGTTGTTCCCAACACAACTAGCAATCAAAGGCATTCCTCCCTTACGATGCCTCGCCCTTTATCAAGATGAACAGATTTAATGGGGCTAATTGTTGCCGGGGCCAAGTTCTGGTCTGTTGCTGGTTTGTGGGTCTGTTGTTGTTATCTCAGCTGCAGGGAAGAAAAAGCAGTGGAGGAGGAGGAGGAGGGGGCCGCTGCAGCACCTGGATGCCTTGGCCTCCCGCTGAATGGGGGCAGCCCAGGTCGCCCGGGGAGTTGTCGCTCTTTTCCACCTACATATTATTCCTGCCATAAATCCTGGTGACAAGCTTGAACTTTTCTCGACTGACATGTTTACAAGGGAAGTGCACCTTTGACAGGAAAATTAAGCATATCAATCATTTAACGAGCTCGTTAATGAATGGCTCTCGGACTGCCCTGATTCCATGCCTGGTGGAGTAATTTATTGATCGGGGGCCTTTTTAGTACCAGGCCGTCTCCGAGACATGGTCCAAGCGGGACTCCCTTTATCAGTTTGATTGTTCCAGCCTTTAGCTGCTTCTGCTGGAGAGTTTATCAAGAGGTCCATTTCTTCATTAGACCCACATTCTCTTTCTTTCTTTCTTTCTTTCTTTCTTTCTTTCTTTCTTTCTTTCTTTCTTTCTTCCTTTCTCCTCCCCTCTTTTTTTTTGTTTCCTTGACAGAACAAAGGGAACAGATGCCAGCCCTGGGCCCCTCACACCCACTCAAACATATGGAAGCCATCTCCTCTCTCTTTGCAATTACACAGGAGCTTGCTTTGCAGTGCCTTCAGGTTTTATTGCACAGAAACCAACCAATTCCTACATAAAACATTTTTATGGCTTTCTCCCCCAGGGGCTTCTTTGCAGGGTCCTGTCAGGTATAAAATGAGCAGGACCCCCTGACAGCCAGCAGGGAATGGCATGCCTTGAGACGTATCAAGAACAAAATCCGTTTGATGTTCTCCAAGAGGCACGTCGTAGTTGGCTTCGAAATAGCTAACGGATGGGGAGAAGAGAATGAGAAAGGGCAAGAGTTTTGGTCTCTTTGCTGATCTGCATGGCCCTTCACTATTGTGTTGAAGTCAATAAGACATTGGGGGGCACCACCAGACTTCTACTCAGATCAAATTTCAGGGCCATGGTTCTGAAAGCAATTTCCATTGGAGTTCACCAATTCTGCTTCTGCTCCACTCTCAGGGTGGCCTCATTTGAAATATTGTGTACACTTTTGATTATCCCATTGCAAGAAGAACTGGTGATGGTTCAGAAAAAGGCAATGAAGGTGACCAAAGAGTTGGAGCATGTTCCCTCCTAGGAAAAAGAGTTGGGGGGCCCTTTGGAAAAGATGAAAAGGTTGGGCAGGGGAAGAGATGGGAGAGCTTGATAAAATTTAAAGTGGCATGGAAAAACTGGACAGGAAGAACTTTTTTAACTCTCTCCCCAAATACTAATCCAATGAAGTGACGAGCAATAGACTCAGGACAGACAAAAGGAAGTATTCCTTTACATATCACATCATTAACTTGAATAACTCACTGCCAATGGGAAGCCATTGTGGCCTTGGGGCACTTCAAAATCAGATTAGATAAATTCGTAAAGCATAGGTCAATGGATATTAGCCATGTCCAGTGGCAGTGTATACCAACTGCTGGTGGGAAGCAATAATCAAGAAAGTTATGGCCTCCAAGCTGTGTTCGTGGGCTTTGGGGCAACTGACTCGCCACTATGGGGAACAGGATGCTTGAGTAGATGGATCCACCATTACTTCTTAAGACTCCAGATGATTTCACTACTACTGCCATACTCAGGCCCCGGTCACACAGGCCAGATATCCCGGGGGGGAGGTGTGGCCAATTGCCCCGGCGCAGTTTGATGCACGATTACGCGACCAGACACGCCAGCAGCATACCACAGGTCCTTCCCTTGGCGCCAGCGGGTAAACGAGGGACCGGAGGGGAATGCCGCGTGCTGGCGCGATCACACCACGGGCGTCTGGAGGCAGCCCGTGGCAAATGTTTACTAGTACCTTGGAGGTACTAGTTTTTTAAGGTGCATTGTCGGCGGTAAGCCATGGGTGCGCTCCACTTCCCAGATGTTGGGGTGTGATCGCGCCAGGATAATCCGCCCACCATCCGTGCCTCTCCCGCGGCAACTTTGCCGTGTGACCAGGGCCTCAGTATATTTGCAGTGCCATCCCAAACAGAATTACATCATTCTAAACCCAAGATTTAGAAGGATATCGCTCAGATGACACAGTTAATCTTATACAGACCTTACATGCATCAGGCACATGTTCACTACTCACGATGCATCCACAGCCAGGATTGTTTGGTATGATTAAAATAGGGTAACAAGGAAACATTGTCTTCCCTTTATCCATATACTTTTTTCACTTAAGAGAGAGTTACCAAGACTTTTGTGGGCCCTTTGGGGTGGTTGTAACTGGTTCATTCCTTATCTTGGCTTGTGGCAAACTCTGTAAGATATAAAAACTGCTTTCTCTTAAATCAGACCGATGGATCTGTGATGTGGGAGGCACACACATCAGAGCCATGGCTCCCCCCCCCCCCCGTGTTTCCTGGAAGTCTGTGTCTAGCAAGAGGTAAGGTGGCAATTCAGCCTCCTTCCTGGAACAGGTGTCAGTCAGGGATGGGGGAGCCCCCAGACCAAGAGGTTCATTGGGCTTCATGATGTCTTCTGTGATAGACCACAGCTCTTCAGGATCCCAGTCAAAAGGCTTTCCCAACTTTGCTATATGAGATCTTTTTTTTTTACTAGAGAAGCTAATGTTTGAGCCTTGAACTTATTACTGAGTGATACTCCTTGCTCGACTCTAGTCTCCCAGTCACCAGGACCACATGTTATAATTCAATGGTGGATGATACTGATACATGGGTGATCTTGGGTTGAGGCAGAGTTGGGTGGGATGGAATACAATGATCTCCTAGTCACCTGCGTTCCTCTTACTTGTCACTGAATCTAGAGTTACCAACTCTGGTTTAGGAGATTTGGGGGCAGCACCTGAGAAGGGAGGGAGTTTGGGAGGGAGCCCAGCAGGGATGTGATGCCTCAGAGTCCACCCCTCACAGCTGCCTTTTCTTCCCAGGGGAAATGATCTCAGCTTTCTGGAGAGTATTGGGGTTTTTTTTGTATTTATACCCCGCCCTCCCCACAAGCTCTCCATAATTGCAGAAAAAATCTAGGTCCTACCTGGATTATTATTATTTTTTTGTATTTATACCCCACCCTCCCCGCAAGCCCTCCGTAATTGCAGAAAAAATCTAGGTCCTACCTGGATTATTGTTATTTTTTGTATTTATACCCCACCCTCCCCACAAGCCCCCCATAATTGCAGAAAAAATCTAGGTCCTACCTGGATTATTGTTATTTCTTGTATTTATACCCCACCCTCCCCGCAAGCCCCCCGTAATTGCAGAAAAAATCTAGGTCCTACCTGGAGGTTGGCTTCCCAGCCTTTTTTTTTTTTTAATTTATGCTTTTTTATTTTTACATACTGGGTATGAGAGAGAGAGTGATTGGTGCAATGTCACCAGTTAATTTCAGGGCTCATTGAGCGTTTGAACCCAGGTTTATGTCATCCTCATCTGATATTATAAGTTTTACACCACCCGGGCTCCTTGGGGAAAGCAACCTAAATTGTAACATGACCTGAGCAACATGGGCATGATATCAGTATAACAGTGAGGTGGGGGGAGGCTATAACAGCAATGGGAAGGGACAAAGGGAACTGGTAGGAAGATGGAGAAAAACATTTATACATACCTTCACCTTAGGATATAATTATCAAATGAATATGAATGAATAGCCTATTCACTTGCACTATTTGCAATTGCAGCAAAGAAAATCTGTGCCAGTTGTTCAGAAAAATCACAGTGATCTGAAATGACTTTTAATTTTTTTTCCCCCTGAGAGAAAATGTTCGGATATTATGTCATAGGTTTGGGATGATCACTATGGATCTTTTGATCTGCAGCCTGCATGTTAAATGCAGAAACATGAGCCCAATGCATTAGCTGCCTGCATTTTATGGATGCCTTTTAGGCCATTTACAATGGCCTTCAGCTACAGCAATAAAATGTTTATGAGCACACTGTTGTGAAACACAATCAGTCAATAAATAAAAGACTGAATGAAATATGAAGAGGAGTCCCTCCCCCATTATTAAGATTATTTGGTGCAGGGTGCAGATACCCCACCCTTAGTCGATACAAATTTGGAGCAACTCCAGACCAGCTGACCCTTGCCACATCCCATCTTCAATGCTCCTCCCTCTTCTCCTCATCACATCTAGCAAGTGAGTAGGTATGCAGTGGCCAGTAACAGCTGAGCAACTCTCTTCCCTGTCCTTAATAATGGGCCCACACAGGCACCAGTGAAGGAAGTCCAGAGAGGGAGAGAAGGAGAGGGTTCAGCCACCTAGACACAGAGCACCAGTAAGTACGGTTGCCAGCTGTAGCTTGTGAAATCCCTAGATATATGGAGGCAGTGCCTGTGGAGGGTGGAATTCTGGGAGGAAACTCAGCGGAGGTGCCATACAGTCCGCCCTCTGAAGTTGCTATTTCTTCCATGTCTGTAGTCGGAAGATCAGTTGTAATCCCAGGTAACTCCAGGCCCCTCCTTGGAGTTCGCAATGCTCCAACTACGCCCATCTCTGTCATCAGCCTCGTGCCAATGAAGGTGGCAGAAGAACAGTAAAATGTTGCTGTCTTACTTCTGCTTCATCAGTATAATAATTTGAACCTGGACCATGTGGTTTCCTTACATTGTTCCTTGTTGTGTAAGAAGTCGACACAATGCACCTGGACGGAAACAATTGCCAAACACAAGGTAGAGTGCCTGTGTGGGTGGGATGGGATGGCATCCAAGCACTGCAGGTAAACTCTCCTGTTCTCACGACTTCAGAAACATTCATGATCTTCTTAGTATGAAGCTTTGCATAGGCGTAATCTTCGTGGGGGCGGCGGGGCTTCAGCCCCCGCCGAAATTTTCAGGAAAGTGCTCAGCCTCCCCCGGGAGCCACCCTTGCTCCTAGCACAGCAATGCCTCTGGCTCCCCCACCCCCCCCCCCCCCGGGAAATTGGAAAGTCTACACCCTTGAGCTTCTGTATACCTTTGGGACAATGAGCCAGGGCTAATGAATTGTATAATTTCCCTGATCACCCCCATATTTGACTGTTTGCTGTACATTTCTGCACTCAAGTGAGCTGATGGAAGAACAAAAGTTTTTTATGTTCAACACAGAGCCATTCAGAAAATTGTAGACACAGATACAAGGAACTGCAAAGGCTGAAAGGAAAAAGAAGGGGGTGGGTAAAGACTGGAGATCATAAAATGTCAGTTTTACGGCAGTTGTCAAACTGAGAATTTTACACATTTCTGTGGGATATATATTGTTTAAATATACTTACAATGTTAAATATCATTCCTGGGTTATTGTAGGTAACAGTGATGCAATATTGATGAATTATTTGGATTGTTTCTCTTTTGATGTCTCTAACACAATTAACGTATTGCTTTCCTTTAGCTCATATAAATTCCTGCATGACTGATGGACATTTTACTTACGATTCTTCTCCCCCCCCCCAAAAAAAAGATGCACAGTGCCTTATGTACTGTTAATGTGTGAGTAATGTACATGCATTGGGGCAGGATCCTATTCCTTTTGTTTTGATTGCTTTGTAAAGTGCCACAGACATTGATAAAACTAACAACAAATGTCATTATATGTATTTCTAGGGATGCCATCCTCCAGGTGGGACCTGGGGATCCCCTGGAATTACATCTTATTTTCAGACTACAGAGAGTGGTTCCCCTGGAGAAAATGGATGCTTTGGAGGGTGGACTCTGTGACATTGTACCCCACTGAGGTCCCTGTTCTCCCCAAGCTCCATCCCGAAATCTCCAGGAGTTTCCCAGCCTGGACCTGGCAGCCCTAGGCCTATCCCCCCCCCATGTAGATAGTGAAATCTGCTTAACAAGGCCAGCTAGAACTACCTTTGAAGTGCCTGAAAACCTGGGGAAGGGAAACCCACATTTGAACAAGAATTATAAATTGTAGCTCTCACCAATTCTACATTATACCCACCTCCACAAAACCCCTCCTAGCAATATATGCATGCACAGACATTGGGGGGGGGGAACCTGGCAGGAGATCAGATGCCATTTTGGATTGCAATAGCAACCACGATGCATGCTAAGGCACTTGGCTTGAAATTCTGTATTGGTTCTCAGAGGCAGCAGCAGCAAGGAACAGGAAGGGAACAGAGGAGCCACCAACAGTGAGTGGTAGCAGTGGTGATCAGACAAAGGTGATGCCCGGTAGGAGGAGAGGCAGCAGCATTCAGGAGGAAGGGGAGGAGGCACATAGGGAAGGCAATAGGGGGAGGGGCAGGGAGGGAAAAGAAAAAAAGGATTGCCCACACACACTCTCACGGGTCCCCTCCCCACAGGGGTCATTTGGGGGGGGATGCGGGGGGATGCCATCCCCCCGGGTGAGGTGCGGGAGGGCAGGGCCTGGAGCTCCCTGCTGGTGCCCACTGGAGGTCGCCGCCGGCTGTGGGGAGGACACACTTCCGGTGATGTCAGGGGGTGTGGCATATGCTAATGAGTTATGCTAATGAGTCCCCCTAGCTCTTTTTCTACGAAATGACCCCTGCCTCCCCACCAATGCTCCCTCTAAGCTGTGAAGTCTTATGAGCAAAAATTCTACTTTGTGAGCTACTGGCATTAAAGTTGTGATTTGGCTACTGCATAAGTTAGTTTGCTCTGGAGCCATCCTTCCTGAGCTAAGACAAAAATGTGTGAGCCGGAGGCTAACAAGCTGTGAGCTAGCTCACATTAACTCAGCTTTGAGGGAACACTGCAAGTCCCCACTTGTCTTGTCAAAAATACTAATTAGGGTGGTCAAGCACATAAAAAATGCACAACCAATCCTATGCATTTTTACTCAAAAGTAAGTGTAATTTTCATAAGAGTTACTGGATAAGAGTATAGATGTGATGCAGGGAATTCTGTGCATAGAGCAGACAAGCAATTTTTTAAAAAAAGATTCTGAAGTTGGGACTGCAACATGTGGGGCAGGGATGCAGTGAACTTCACGGTGAATATGTTTGATAGGCAAACTTGCCGAACCTCCAACCTCCAATCTCTTCATCAGTCTGCCATCTTGAATAGCTGCTGAACAGCTTTGCAATTGTGCCATAGTCGTCAGAGTGGAGCTTTCTTGCCTTGCCTTGCCTTGCCTTGCCTTGCGGGGGAACTTGCATCTGTGCAGTGGATGCGATGGTTCCACTCAAAGTCACGGATAGTCAGGATAGTTAATTAAAATGATGTGAGGCAGAAACTACACCTCCCATAATGCTGTGCAAATATTGACATGTGAATTACTAACACAGGCTTAAACAAAAAGCAAACAGTAAGGTGTGTGTGTGTGTGTGTGTGTGAAGAGAAGAATTGGATTTATACCCCGCCCTTCACTACCCAAAGGAGTCTCAGAGCAGTTTACAATCTCTTTTCCCTTCCCCTACCGACAACAGACACCCTGGCTGAGAGAGCTCTTTTGAGAACTTCTTGTGAGAGAACAGCTCTGAAAGAATTTGTAACTGACCCAGTATGTGGAGGAGTGAGGAATCAAACCCAGTTCTCCCAGATTAGAGTCCACACTCCTAACCACAACACCAAACTGGCTCTCAATTCAAGAAGAATTCTCAATGGAATGCCAGGATTTGGGTGACACTGCTGGGCAACTTGGTTGGTATTCTGAACCTCCCAAATGTTGTCACAGAGTGTTTGTTTATAATTACTGGCTGTATGACAGATCGGCTTACTGTTGGCTCCCAACTGGCGTGCAGCAACCAGAAGTCTGTGGGGAAGGGTGAAGTAAAACTGCCATGGGGTTGGGTGAAATTCTGCATGCATGAAACACTGCTAATTACACTGTATGGTAATGTACTGTCTGAATATGTGAAAAGGAACTAATAAATAAGATCAAGCTCTTTGCAAACTGTTTGATGAAAAACTGGCTCCACATTTGGAATCAGTGAACAGTCCTGGAGCCGAACATGCAGGTATTCAAGGAATTCTAGTGAAGGTAGGCAGGTTGATATCTCTTTCTTTCTCAACAGCCCCTCTAAACTGCAATTTCCAGTATTTTTGAACATGGGAAGGGGAGCTGAGGCAGTTGAACCAGTACAGAGCTCAGAATATCACAGCTGACGGCACTCCTTCCATCAAGCCACTGTACTCTATATGTATGAAACTGGTATATTAGTGTGGGCATAGCGGGATCAAGATACTTACTGAGTGCATAGGCACATGATTGCCCAGGTGCCTGAAAAGAGTGCTCCCCTTATGTCTGAAACCATGTTGAGAGACTCACAGCTGCAAAATACTCTTGGCAGAAAAAGGGAAACTCAGTGGAGCAGCTATGTGGGCTGCTTTTTTGCAAAATAAATCTCAAGGCAAAAAACCCAAAAAACCCCACCTTGTGGGTTTTTCACCCACTTCTCCTTACATGGCAATGCTGTTAATTCACAAACCACTTTGTAGACTGTAACTGACGTCATGTTGAAGGGGAAAATGTGGAACAATCTTCTGGAGGCCGCAATACTACTTCAGGATGCACATGGGGAATACCATATTCGCTTGAACACATATGCACCTGCTAGAATGGTGCTAAGAAATCATTACAACATTATTGTGCTATAGTTACCTAGCTGACTTTTTAAAGCCCTGAAAAAGCCCTCTGGTGGTGCACTAGAGCAAAAACATAGGGAAAGTGGTGGCTGACATAGCCCCAAAAGCCCTGTTCCGATGCTCTGTTGCCAGTGTGAATGCCACTGCAATCATGGCAATAACAACAGGGAAATTGAGAGCTCTTTATACAGATGCAACTTACGAAAAGTAGATTTCCCAGAATTCCTAGCACCTGGGCCCTAGTATGTTTCAGCATTCCAGGGAATTCTCTGGCTTGAATTACACAAAAGATTTCTCAGTGGAATGACACAAGAAGAAGGAGGAGGAGGAGGGGGTGGTGGAGGAGGAGGAGATTGGATTTATACCCTGCCCTTCACTACTCAAGGGAGTCTCAGAGCGGTTTACAAACTCCTTTCCCTTCCCCTTCCCCCAAAACAGACACCCTGTGAGGCGGGTGGGGCTGAGAGAGCTCTGGCAAAAACTGCTCTTTTTCAAGAACAGCTCTTATCAGAACTACGGCTTGCCCAAGGTCATCCAGCCAGGTGCAAGTGGAGGAGTGGGGAATCAAACCCAGTTCTCCCAGATTAGAGTCCGCGCACTTAACCACTACACCAAACTGGCTCTCTTGGATGGCACTGCTGGGCAAATTGGTTGGTATTTTGAACCTCCCAAATGAACTATGGGCAGGTTGAGAGGTAAAGCTAACTCCCCTTTCTGATTGGGATTATGAATCACATGCAAGTTTCTGGATAAAAGTGGGAGTTATTACTCTGCCAGGAACTTGGTTTGGGGTAGGATTGGCAGACTGCAGCCAGTAATCCCTGGGGGCTTTCTGGGCACACTGATGGCACTCCTGGCAAAAACTAGAATTGACATCATGGGACACTCTGCAATTTTCAAAAAAGCACTATGGTAAAACCATGGGGCTTTTGTTTGCAAATCCTAGAGTGCCCCAATGATGTCACTTATGGTTTTCATGGGAAATGATGTCTGCATGTGGGCACACACCCTCTTTTTACTGCTATTTTCTACTACCAGCCTTTCAGGCTCCAGCAGGCAAATTTAAGGAGACCTAGCAAGCCTAATTTTGGGACAGGGTAGTCTGTGATTCAGGGTTAGATGTGCATGATGTTATAATGCTTTTTGGTGGAAGAACCGCATCCTTAGGGTTGCCAGCTCTGGGTTAGGAAATACCTGGAAATTTGGGGGGTGGGGCCTGGGAGGGTAAGGTTTGGGGAGGGCAGGGACCTCAGTAGGGTATAATGCCCTGGAGTCCACCCTCAAAAGGCAGCCATTTTCTCCAGGGGAAGTGATCTTGGTCATCTGGAGATCAACTGTAATAGTGGGAGAGCTCCAGGTGCCACCTGTAGGTTGGCAACCCAATGCATCCTACTCAGTGGGTATAATTTAGGAATGTTACTAAATTTTGTGATGACAACTAGTTTGGTTCAAAAGTTGATATTTCTTTTATGGCACAGCTGGAATGAAGCTGCATTTGATTTTTTTTAATCCCCATTAAAACTTCTGTCCATGTTTATGTATTACTTGCATTAAAATGGCATAAAATAATTTTATTTTTATTTTTTTTTAAAAAAAGGGAAATCTTCCAAAGAATATAGTTGAAACAATAACCTTCAGTCTAGGCATTCTTGTAGACATGTTTTGGAAAGAAGATGCAAATTCTTCTTTTTAACACTTTTGATCCAAGACTAGATGGAACTATTTGATTTCATTAGTTGTTGATTTTCCAGGCTGTATGGCCTTGAAAGCGGGGGGGAAACCACCCCCCCGGGGGGATTTGGGAACCCTAACTCAATGTGAGAAGAAAAATGGTAGGCAGGTAATTTGTATCTACTCAGGAAGGTGGGGTAGGGCTGAGTCATTATCTTGTAGGAGTTTCCCAGGCTGTGACATGCTCCTCCATTCGCAGGCCCACTTCCCAAAAGTTCCTGTGATTGGCAGGCCCCAGGTTGGCAATGCTCATTGTACCGCAGCTGCCCATTTCCATGCATTGAGCCTTAAAGGGGCATTAATGGGACAGGAGAATCTTCTAAATAGATTTTTCTTCAGGCCTGCTGCCAACCCTAGCGACAGTCCATAAATGAAAAACAGACGACAAATAGGGA
>NW_015170901.1:459197-475442 GCF_001447785.1 Gekko japonicus | reverse complement strand
GGAAAGAGAAACCTTCCAGTAAAATGTCTGCGATGGAGCTACTTGCTATGTTTTTGTTTTGTTTTTGTTTTTTTAATGCAGCTGCAGGGCCATAACTGAAAGGAGTAGATCTACAATGGGAAAAATGACATCTGTAGTTCCCTGATCCTTTTAAGCCACTTTTAAATTATATATGAACTACTGCATCTGTTACTTTCAGGTGAACATTGGCACCGCAGTGTGTGTGCGCGCACGGGGGGGGGGGGGGGGGCACTTTTAACCCTTTCCTCATCTCCTGCATGTTTAGATCCACATTTGACTGAGAAACTGATTAATAATGAATCTTGGAATGTCTGTCTTACTGTTTCGCCTCTCCTTTGAAGTCCTGAGGTGGGCAATTCTCCCTTTTGATTTCTCAGGGGATGCACATTGATCCGTATACTAATCCATCATTAGTACACTGGCCTGTACATACTTCCGCATGTTCCTCCATTATTATTATTTTTAACCAAGTTTGTACCTCTAGGGGCAACGTTGCTATGAGGCACTGTCTCAGAGTATTCAAGTTGGCATTCTGAGCCTGTCAGTCTTCCCACCCTGAGGGACACACTATGCAAAGATGTGACTGTCTGCTGACATCAGGCTGATTCGCGCATTATGGCTGCCATTTGGAAGCTGTCAGAAGTGCTTCTGGGTAGTGGTCGTTTCTGTTGGAGAGACAACAGCCTGTGCGCGGTTTTCTTAATGTAAATAGTGATGCAGGATGCATTTAGTCCACTTGAACTCTAGGGGCAGCTGTAATGTATCTACTGTTCAGAGATGACTGGACTCTTCTGTTGTTGTGCTTTGTCACTGCTTTTAAGTAAGTTCTTCTGTCTTGACCAGCTCTCTGCAGTTGGAAGGCCTTCAGTTAGTCTATGCCTTTTGCAAATCCTGTTGCAAAATAGACTGTATTGAAAGCACCTCTGCATGTGTGGAAATGGATGATTCCCCCCTAGCCAGCTCTGCTAACAATGCCATGCAGGATATGTAATCTGTGATAGCTAGGGTTGCCAAGTTGACCTTCGCCGGGAGCGGGGGGCTCCCAGCTGGCGTCTGGTGCGCGCATGCACGCACAAAGCACACGTGCACCGCATGCACATCACCAGGAAGCGACGTTATGACGCCGGGCACGCTGGGGGCGGGGCCATGGCCATACAAGGGAAAACCATAGAGTTTTCCCTTGGATGACCGTGGCCCCGCCCCCAGCATGCCCAGCGTCCTCCCGTCACTTCCGGGTGACGTGCACGTCGGGGAGGAGTCCCCCCCAGGGCCCGATCCGGCGGCGCCGGGGAACGGGCCTCTCCCCCGGGGGAACTAGGGATCCCTAGTGATAGCCAAGGTTGCCACCCACCAGGTGCCAAACAATAAATATATACACTGCAAAAATCTTTTTTATAAATTAATGTGTTCTATTTGTTCCATCTTATAAAGTGCATTGTGTGCTGTTTATAATATCCTAAAACACACATATATTCATTACATGCAATATCAATAATAATAATCAATTCATTGAATATAATAACTACCAGCCAATTTACATCCTTTTTTCCACCAAAGTGCTATTTGCTTGAGGACACTCTAGCTCTGACTTTGATAGCCACATATGTGTTTTTGGACCTAAATTGGAAGATATTCTAATTCAGCAACTGTGCATTTGGCACCAGACACATGACTTTCACCTTTTGAGGCCTCACAAACATCTTTGTCATGTGTCTCTAGATCTTGCTGCTTAACCTCCCTCTTCCTGGTCCAATATTCACTTATTGGTTATCTTTTTGAAATATGTATTTAAGTTACGTGTACCTCAATATTGTTTGACCTCTGAAGAAGGCCCTAATAGGGCAGAAACGCGTCAGGTCATGTGTATTGTCCCTTGTGTTTAGGCTATACTTTTTGATGAGGCTTTCATTGGGCCCTTATGTATGTTTTTAACTGTCTTTCTAATAAATACTTGTATTTTTGTATAAGTTTTAACTAGGTTTTTAATATTGGCCCTTCACTGGACTTTCTTCTCACCATCTTTGGGTTGAGTCACTTTCAGTTCTTTTTGATTTCATACATTCTCCTAGTCATCTGTTTAAGGTTTCTTCATTCCCCCCCACTCTTGAATCTAATTTAAATCCCTCCATTTTTGTGCCGTCAGTGACACCACTTGATATTGTGTGCCCTTTCTACACAGCCGACACAAAAACAACAGTGAAAAATGTGTTCCTTTTAATGGGAACCATTTGGAAAGAGAAAGGAGCGGGAAAACAGTCACAGGTTTTCTCTACTGTTTTTTTTTTTCTTGCAAAGAATTTTTAACACTAGAGAACACTCCAAAACATGATCCTCCACTAGCAATCTGAAAAGGTGTGGTCTGTTCAACTATGGCATTTCCCAGACTGCAGCCGCCTTTCGGGTTTTCATGGGTGTTGTTGCGGTTCCAATCAGTTCACACTTACCAGTTTGTTTTTTTCATTTCCCCCTCCCCGTCACAGGTCTATCTGTTCACATTCACATTGAGGATCGATTTTCCCAGTGGGGGGGAACATGCGCTGAAGAGTTGCAGTGTTTCAGCAGCCTCAAGGGGGCTGCACAATCCCCATTAAAGTACATTCCCGCCCATTACACACCATCACACTTCCAGGATGAGCCTGCCCTGGTCTCCAGCACCTGTGCTCTGTATTGAGCGAGAGGCTCCATGAGAGCCCCATCCTCGCTCTGGTTCCCTTCCCTGGGCCTTACTTTGGAGTTAAGGGGTGTCACTTGATGAAGCTCTCAGTGTCGCCCAAGCCTGCCCAGGAACATATGTGATCCTTTTACCTAAAGAGTTGTCCCATTGGCTTCAGTACATCTACTCTGGTGTAAAGAGAGGGGGGACGGGATCCAGGGCATTCAAAGTAGCCAGAATACTGCTCTCCCCCCCCCCCTTCCTTCACCGACTGAGGCTTATGATTAATATGTGTATCTCCTTCAGTCTCCCTCTCCATTGTTCTGGTAAACATCTTAAGAGCTGGTTTTTAAGGAACTGGAGTTGCAGAATTTCTTCCCCCAAGATCACCTTGAAGATTGACTCTGAGTCAGCTTCCTGTATATGCAGAGCTGCAGGAGTTGGTGTCGGGCCTCCCAATGGGACCAGCTGTTTATTTCAGCGCAGGCGCCCTCCAGCACTAAAGCACTGGGATCAGAGGTCATTTCGGGGGGGATCGCGGGGGATCGCAGTTCCCCCGGGTGAGGTACGGGGGCGGGGCACATTACGAAGCCCCGCCCCTTGCTTCCGGCCACCCCGCTTCCGGCCCTCATTCAGCCAGGAGGAGGCAGGAGAAGAGGGAGGGTAAGTTGCTTCCTCCCTGCCTCTCCCCACCCCTGCCTGCCTGGGGCCAGGGAGGGCCTTCGCGGAGCTTCCTTGCACTCCCGCCGGCCTTGCAGGTCCACCGCCGGGCCCCTCATGGGGCTTGGCAGTGGAGCTGCAAAGCCAGCGGCGGCAGCCGGGACCATTGGGGGCAGGGTGTGTTGCCTTATGACACACTTCTGGTGATGTCAGTGGGTGTGGCCTTATGACACACTTCCGGTGATGTCAGGGGGTGTGACATATGCTAATGAGTTATGCTAATGAGTTCCCCTAGCTCTTTTTCTACGAAACGACCCCTGACTGGGATGCATTTTTTTTAAAGTTCACTGCTCAAACCCACCCTTTTTGGGTGGGTTTTGAGTGGCAATCCATTAGATGGAGGGGGAAATGTTCAGATTCCGAGCAAGAGGCTATCTTGAAAATTCATTCAGCAATGTGGGTTGGGGGAGTACAGGAAAATTAGTTTAGGAAAGAGGGGATGCAATGAGGAAAGACCAGGACAGCATGGGGTTGTTAACCAAGTTGTCTGGACACAAGAAAAGAGAAATGGTACCATTGGGGAATGAAAATGGAACATTAAAGCAATCTGGAAAACAGTTACCTCAGGGTTCTATCGCCTCATTCTCCTGTATGTGAACCAGCCTGATTACTTAATGGTGAGGCAAAGCGCTCTGAATATGCTCAGAGTACTGTTCTTCAGTATCACTTCCAAGCACTGTGCAAGGGAAATAATTAGTAACACAATCACAGTCCTGGGGAAGAACTTGAATTGGTTTCTGTTCTTTTTTTCCTTTCTTTTTTGCTTGAGCTGTTCCAAGGACACCAACTGATGGAGTCAAAACGCTGCCTTGAGTGCCAGTTTGCAAGCCCCAGTTGCTTTAAATATGCAGGAATGGTGAAGAATAATCTCACAAAAGGTCCATAACCCTCTTCTGCTAATGAAACTTTCATGGTTCGGAGCTCTCTGAGCAGCCATGTTTTCTGGTTAAAGAGGACTGGCTCCCCAACCCCTTTCAGGCCTTGGCATGAGTACTGGCGAAGGCCGCAGTGAGTCAGACAGCTCCCTGTGGCGCTTCCAGGTGAGCCAGCCTGAGTGAACCTTCCAGAAGAGCTTTTATTTGTCATCTCATAGCTGCCTGATTTATTCCTGGCTGTCCTTCTACCCTCCGAACGCCAGCAAAACAAAGTTGCCGTGCGGCCTTTCTTCTTCATCTTTTTTGCTACATTGCAATAATGCAAAATCTTTTGCAAGGTGTCCATATTTCATGTTTGGCTGACATATTAATCGCCCCAGGGAAGCAGCCGCATACACAGGGCAGCGGGGGAGCGGGAATGGAAATAAGTTGCTTCCCCTCCCCCCCCCTTGCGACAACCTCCAAACTTTACAATAATTGTTGACCTCCCCCTTTTTCGGTGTCTCTCTCCCAAACGTGGAGGCACGGGCACACACAGGCGCACGCGCATGCAGAAACATCCTTTCCCTATGTAGCCGCAACTCTTCTGAGCTGCGTGTCCCAGTTTCCCTGTAATTTCATAAAGTGCAAATATGCTGTCGTGCTCCCAAATGCCATATCGGTGGTTTGTCATAACAGTCATCAGTAACTGTCGCCTCCTGCCTGGGGCTTAATTAACCCACTCGCTCATTAGCATGTCCGTGCAGTTGTAAGAAATGAAAGGCTGATTATTTTCTACAACAGTCGTAGCCAATTACTGCACCGAAATGGAACCACATTAATCAAATCTTTAGTACAGTGGCAAATTCAGAGATATCAGATTGCAAAAGACTGCAAAACTAATATGTCACTGTCAGTGGGGCTACACAGGCATTTAGTGAATTGCATTAAATAGATGGCTTTGCTGAAACCACATGAATTTAATATGTGATGGGATCTGGAAGCTATTAGTGTGACATGGCAAAGGACTGGGAGCTTGGCAGGTTTGGACTTTATCCTTGAACTCAGCCAGCTCGGACAAAAATATGCGGGTACAAGAGAGAGTCTTGGACGGGAAAGAAAGATGGGCTGGCTGAAGAAGGTGTTGGAGGCACAGAATGGGAGAAGCATGAGCAAGTAAAGCAGGAAGGGGGATAAGAGGACACGTTCAGCCCACTCCTAAGCAAGGCTACACCCATCTAAATCCACTGAAGTCTGCAGGTTGGATCCAATCAGCTTTTTTACTCAGCTTCACCCCATTCCTGTCCTGGCTATAGCCCCATACCATGATCCCTGGCAGAACCATTTTAGGAAACACAGGGGGGGGTCTCTCCTCCTTCTAACACCAGAGGAAAACATGGTAGGATCCAACCCACTGGGCTTAGAAGGGTGACTTTATGACTGCTCTGTGAATGACATGGTATGTCTGAGATCTGTGATCCATTGTCTGGTATACAACAGCCGGGGGAGGAGACTTGGATTAGGCTGTCCTCTTCTGTACTTTAAAAAAAACAACAGCCGGGAGAGGAGACTTGGATTAGGCTGTCCTCTTCCCAGAATGCTGTTGGATCTTATAGGGGGAAATGGTACCTCTCCATCTGTTTTCCTCCAACAGAGCTAATTTCCCCAACACCACTGACCTGATCCAATACTCACCCTACCGATGGCTATTTTTAAATATGTTTTAGAAAGAAAGATGTCAGGAGGTCACCATCACAGATTTTTGAATAGGGTTGCCACCCTCCAGGTGGGGGTGGAAATTTCTTTTTCCAGTATTCAGTTTCCTGGATGCAATTCAAACGCCATCAACACCAACGGATCATGCATATCAACTCGTTTCGTGTACAACTTTGTCAAAGTGAATAGCGTCGAAATACAAGATTAATCCGTTTAACCAACTCACTAGTAGTATTTCATAGTGACATTCTTCAAAATCCATCAGTGGGGCCTGGAGATTTCTCACATTTCAGCTGATTTCTAGACAACAGAGATCCGTTCCCCTGGAGAAAGTGGCTGCTTTGGAGGGTGGACTCTATGGCATTGTACCATGCGGAGGCCCCTCCCCTCCCCAAACCCCGCCCTCCCCAGGCTCCACTCCCAAAATCTCCAGATATTTCCAAACCCAGAGCTGGCCACCCTAATTTCTAATTGAATGTGTAGCTTGACTCTGTGATCATCCAATAAAACCAGAAGACTGAGGACAAAATTAAAAATATTCCTCTACACGTACTGCCTAGCCAACCATCACTGGCAGCTGTATTGATCTACGGAGGGGGGGGGGAATCCAAAACAACAATGGTATAACCACATTTAAAAGAATCAATTAAAATGAGCAAGCAAGTTTTCCAGTACACCAGACCTCTTCTTCGGGTTAGATGTTCTCTACAGGCCCTCCCAGTATATTAAAAAGAGGCAACTTGAAAGAGTGAAAAGGGTCTTTGTAGGCAGACTAGAAAACCTCCACTCTGTGCAGGAGGTGCTAACACATTTGGGTTCAGCCTGTGCTAGGCAGCTGATCCTAGGCTGTACCTAAGGCTAGTGGGACAGAACTATCTCCTTTCGAAAATATAACCACCAGCAGAGGTCATTTCGTAGAAAAAGAGGTGCAGGAGCTCATTAGAATAACTCATTAGTATTACTTATTTGCATGTGCCACACCCCCTGACATCACCGGAAGTGTGTCAGAAGGCAACACCCACTGCTCAGGCTCCACTGGACTGTTTTGGATTGCTAGCTATTTGGGGGGGGGGGGAACGTGCAGATCTGTCCTCACAGAGGAGGGTGAGCTTGTACCTGAATAAAACTTGGTCTTAAAGGTGCCACTGGACTGTTTTGGACTGGGGGGGGCTGGGGGGCTCTGAAACTTACCTGGCTGCCTCTTGCTCTGACTGAGGGCTGCTGGGAGCAGGGGGGTGGGGTTTGTTGCATGTGCCCGCCCCCTGGGCTCTTTACTGCCGGAGCTCCGCTCCTGTGCGCTCCTGCAGGAAATGACCCCTGACCACCAGTAGTAATGTGGCTCTGTCTCCAGTGACATTGCAGAGGCGTCTTGGTAAGGCTAAATCTAACCCATGATGCATAGGTCTGTTTGGTGGCTTCACATCACACTCCCTCCAAGGTAGGTCTACCTCTAGTCTCAGAAATAGTTCTCTCGTCTAGTTTTCAGAGAAGTGTGGATGATCCAGCCACAGTGAAGCACCTTGACTCCCCTTTCATGTGGGAGAGAGACAAGCACAAGAAATGTTTGGCTTTTACAACAGAGACACATCACAATGCTTACTTCCAAGTAAATGTGCTTAGGGGGTCACAGGCTTAATTATGTCAGGGCCCCATGCTCAGGTGTGTCCGTTCCTTTCCAAGCACTCCTAGGTTTGGGGATCCGGCAACGCAGCCAAGCGACAGGAGTGACTGATGAGGCTCCGCTGTTAGGGGGCTGCTCTTACACAAACTGCCTTCATCAGCAACTTGCCACTGCCATCAGTTAATCTTGCTGCAAAAGGTACACTCCCGATACATTTGTACATTTCCTTTCACAGTAACCTAATCTACCATCCAGTTTATGCATACATGCTCAGAGGGTTGTTTTTTTCTGGGTTTTTTCCCCCCCTCCCTCAGCAATCAATCTATCCAGCTAGGAGCTGCAACTGAATTTAAATACCAGAGGTTTCATTATCTCCAGCAGGGGAAACAGAAAGAGAGGAAGGGAAAACAATGTTGAAAACACACTGAAATAAATTCCAATCTATTGAACAATATACGTTTGTGTGTGTATATGTGTGTGTGTGTGTTTCTGCAGCCTCATAAAGCCTGCTAGGTTTTACCCAATCTTATTTCAGCAATCATGGAAATAGATTCAGAAGGTATGTTGCTGTCATACATTGTCAATGCCCCCCCCCCGCCCCTTCATCCTCTCTTGAAATATTTGAACAACAGAACACTGGGTGTGATCCTTCTGTCTGTGCTCACAGAAGGGACTCCTGTAAAGGTCAGTGTGGTGTGACAGAGAAGTTGTACTCACTCCATAGCTTGGAGATACCACATTCACAATTACCATCAACCTAAAGAGTCACATTTATTTCCATCACCAGAGTTTGCACCTCAGGGAGGCTCACAGCTTACCTGTTCACCTGCTGTTTCAAGGTGGGAACCACCATCAACCATAATCCCCACTGGGCAAGGGCCTTATGCGCTCTCCTGAAATTGGGGGTGCATGCCACTTTGAGGGACAGCGCTCAGAAGAACCACATGTGGCTCCCAAGCAACTGACTATCACTGGGCTGCAGTGTTTGGTGTAGTGGTTACTTTGGGTCAGTCTCAGTTCTCTCAGAGCTGTTCTCTCAAGAGCAGTTTTCAGAAAGCCCTCTCAGCAGGCCCGTAGCCAGGATTTTGTAATTCGGGGGGGCTTTAAATAAGTCAGGGGGCACTGACGTCACAAAATAAAAAATAAAAATATATATTTTTTAAAAAACTCACTTTTGCAGCATTCGCACTCTGCCTGGGGAAGCAAGCTGCACTTGGGGAAGGGGCAGCGGTGGGGAGTTCTCCAGGTGGCCCAGAGAGTCAGGAGTTCTCTGGGCAGCCAAGCGAGCTGGGGGACGGGGGCTGGATGGAAGTCAGGAGGCAGAAAGTCGGGGGGCAGGCCCCGAAATGCCCCACTGTGGCTACAGGCCTGCCTCTCAGCCCTACCTACCTCACAGGGTGTCTGTTGTGGGGAGAGGGAGGGAGATTGTAAGCTGCTCTGAGACTTCGAGTGAAGGCACGGTATAAATCCAACTCTTCTTCTCCTCCTCCTCCTCTTTCTTCTTCTTCTCCTTCTCCTTCTTCTTCCTACAGTCAGAGAGCTGCAAAGTTCTAAGCCCCACACAGCCATAAGGCTCACTAGGTAACGTAGCCCATCTCCCCGTATAAGCTACCCAGAGCTCTTTCAGACGTTATCCTACCTCTCCCCATACATGGGCTCAAGGTGGCTTAAAGCAACTGAGCTGCCCATGCCAGTTCTTAATAGTGTGTATATTAAGGGATATTACTCAGTTTCATGATAAAACACAGACAGCAGTTGCACCTTAAAGACTAACAATATCCCATGGACATCTCATTTTGATTTTAAAGTTCCCTTCTTAGCTATGGCTTCTCCCAGCTTGGGAAGAAATTTCACCTGTCTCTAACCCTAACCTTAACCCTGAACAAACCTCAGCAGAAACATTACCTTTAAATTTTCATGTTTTTAAAACGATATAAAAATGTTATTAAAAAAACAAAAACAAATTGCAAGCACCAGCAAAGAACCTTTGGCAGGATGAAAAGAATCACAATGGCAACACATGAAAATATACAGGACTGGATAAGTGGCATATCTTTCCATCCTTAGTCTATAGACACTGACCATGCAGTGAAGTGTGAAGCCTTACCGCAGCATAAGGTAGGATGGATGCCCTTAGGCCAGGTGGCCTGCAACTTGCCTAGACGTTCTCCACAATATGAGGCTGTCCCACACCCAAACATGTATCCCACAGCCTGTCGCTCTCCAAGTCCTGGTACACCAGCAACTCCCACTAATTGCATTCTGTAGGCTGGATGCCTGAAAAGGAACAGAGTGCTGAATAGGTTGGGGAAACCCAGCTGTTACCATGAATGGTAGGTTATATTGTGGAGGGCTTGGCACAGTGGCATTGTACCTGGCTGAGAGGCAGGAGAAGGGCATGGCTGAGTAGATCAATTATAGTGATTCTGTTGGATCCCCAAGCATCGAGAATAAATCCACGTTTTCAAGAAAAGCAAAATTTATTTCAAAGCGTTGAAGACATACTCAAACACGTTCTTTGTTAGAACTGGGGATACACAGTTAGGTCAAGCATAATAAAGGAAATTCAAACAGATACAGATCCAATGAATAGCATTCCCGCTGGCGGGCTAATGGAGAGAGCTGTGAGAGAACTATCCTTGAGAGAACAGCTCTGAAAGACCTTATGACTGACCCAAGGTCACACCAGCAGCTGCATGTGGAGGAGTGACGAATCAAACCTGGTTCTCCCAGATTAGAGTCCGTGCTCCTAACCGCTACACCAAAGG
Source organism: Gekko japonicus (assembly GCF_001447785.1). Classification (NCBI taxonomy): domain Eukaryota; kingdom Metazoa; phylum Chordata; class Lepidosauria; order Squamata; family Gekkonidae; genus Gekko; species Gekko japonicus. The sequence goes on along the minus strand of NW_015170901.1, from coordinate 465,089 downwards.
TAAGCATATTCTCTTGCCTTTCTTAGGGTTGGGTTGGATTCTATGAGCTTTTCTTCTGAACCGTGAGGGAGGAAGGGCCCCTTTTGATCACTGAAAAAATATCCTTGGGGATCATTGGACCTGTGAAGGCATAAAGACACCCAGAGCAAGGGCCACAGTGAGATGGCAATCAGGCTAGATCAAGCAGAAAAGCTGTTCAGATCCAACCCACAGATATTTGTATTGCTTGTTTTGTAGATTTGCTTAAAATGTGCAAATATGTGCTATGGTTTTCATAAGCAGACTATATAAGTGTGTGTGTGTGTACACACACGCACGCATGCGCGCACACACAATCATGCTAGTATGTTTTTATTTATTTTGAACATTTATATGCTGCTTCTCCAGAGATCTGTTCAAAGCAGTATACAATAAAACAAGACCACTGAAGCACACCCATGGAAAAGAAAGCCATTAAACAAGCCAGGACAAAAGAGCAGCATAAAATACATATTGAGCAGCCTAAAATGCTGTCAGTAAAAGGATCCTCAGGCCAGAAGCAGACTGTAAAACATTTAAGACCTAAAACCCCTCCGTTAAAAGCCCACATTAAAAGGAACGTTTTAGCCTGGTGCCTGAAAGAAAGTAAGGTTAAATGATGTAAAAACAAAGAATCAAAATGGGGTCACACCTAAGCCAAAAAATTAAAGCAAAATTATGATTTGTGGGGCCAAATGGCAAGGATGAGAAAGTCAAAATAATCACTTCTGGGTAAGTCCAGTGGAAATTAGTTCATAGTTCATTCTTTCATAACTTGCAGATTTTTTTTGTTTTAAAAAAACCAGCTTCCAAAGTAACATTGGGCTCTTCCACGCAATGATGCTTTCCTTCCAAAACTCTGCTGTTGTTACAGCTGCCAATGCAGCACAGCGGCAGTGTGGCTTCCAGATGGCAGATTTCACCACATGTCCCCCGCCCCAGTCCCTGTGGTGGCCATGCCCCTTGCACCAACAGGGGGCTTTCCCCATGATATCCCCCCCCCCGCTAATTGACACAGCACTATGGCATTCTATTGATATATCAGTATGTCATTACTGGGCAGAGGAAGGAAATCCTTGGTAAAAAATCACCAGTGGCAGGAGGAAATGGCCACAAGGGGCAAGGAAAATGGCAGAAGTGGGAAAATCCAATAGCTGCCACCCAGCTTTGCTGCCATCTTTCCCAAAAGTTTGCCCCACGGCAGAGAATGGAAACTCCGGATGTGCAGGAAGGCACCTTGATGCTGTGGGGTGGAAAAAAAACCCACTTCCCCACATTGAACCTGGGGCAAATAACTCATGTGGAGAAGGTATTTAAGTGGGAAAACAGCCAGCAGGAAAGGGTTAAGCATTTCCCTCCCTGCCACCTCTACTCTGTTCCCAAGGCTGCTTTTCATAGAAGCAAACTATTGGAGATTCATTACACCCATTTGAGTGTAATATGTAGAATGTTTTTTTTTCAAATGAAAGAGCAATATGATATGTGATATGGTGTTTAGATGAGGTTGAGATGAAGTCCTTGTCACTTCTCCGGAGACCGCTGTGTAAATAGGAAGTTATTTCCCACTTGGAATGCATTCTCTGCTCTTTCGAAATGGCAGAAGCCCTTTGCCCACATTTATCTCACAGATCTCAACTGAGGAACCATGGGGATTTTAGCTCTATGAAGCAGAAGTAAATTTGTAACACAGTAGGCTTTCAGTGCTGCCTCTCAGATGTTTCTTTAGGAGGGCCCCTTAAAAAAGTATTTTCTAACAACAAAATGTCCCTTGTGAATGTCAGGCTGGGTGATTTTAGGGGCCTTCAAATGAAGGGTCCCGATCTGGAAGGCTGTCCTAGATTACAAAACTACAATGTTTCCATTGCAATTCAATCTACCTGCAGCGAAGGGACTCTCTGGACTGCAGACACAGCCACAGCCTCCAGTCAACAACAGCTCCTGGTTGCCAACAATGTGAAGTGCTGCTTATCCAGTATCTGTTGAGGCCGATGGGCAAAAATGGTTGCTGACACCAATTGCCTTTGGCTTGAGCTCAGTGTGAATCGGCGCTGTCATCTTTGAGGCTCAAAATAGCACAGAAAGCCAAATGTCTCGGGAGTTTTGTGCGATGCGGCTGGACTCTTTGCCCACATTCTGGTAACCTTAGCCAGGACCTACTTGTCATCCACTTTGCGTGTGGTAACTCTAGGAGACCCTGAAAATTGAAAGACATATAAATACGCTGAAATGGATCCCCGGGGAATAAATAGAAACAGGTCACACCCATGACAGCCACTTGAATTTCTTGTACCACTGAAGAGGGTTTCCCACCTGTGAAGTTTGTGAGTTATGGGTCTTTTCCACTTTTGGAAGAAATGTAATCTGGTGCTATCCTCAGAGAGGGCTGAGGGTCACAACTTTGCTTCTTACCTTCATAAGGCATGAAAGCACTGGGTTTGACATCTATTTCTGCATCCTTTAGGTCTTTATTAGGGATAAGTTGATTTCCCCTCTTCCATTCCCGCACTGTTTTAGAGGATTGTTTTGTGCTGCATTCAAATCTTCCTTAATACCAACTTTCCAAAATTAATTCCAGAATTGAAGTATGAACAGTTCACTGCAATTTCTAGTTCCTTCATTCCATGTGTATCCTACATTACTGATGCCTACATGTATCTTTGCAGCCATTGCAAGGTGGGAATGACCTCAACTTGTAAGAGTCACTGCCACTTAGAAAAGTCAATGGCCTTAGGGGTCCCATTCCCCTGCATTGCCTGCTACTCAGAGCAGTAGCAGGAGGGGGGAGAATTAAATTCACAACGCTGACTGCAACATCATGTTACTGCCAGTATAAATGCAGAAGTGACATACAGTAGCTCTAGGAAACGCCAGAGAAACTATTGTTTCACCATAGAGTTCCTGCAGTTCCTAGAAGTACCTGTGTTGCTTCCAGATTTTTACTGAAGGTGACATGACACTGCAGCCAACATCATCCCCTCGCATATCCTTGCCCACCACTGTCCCACCAGTACAGGCACTGCCTGGCAACCGTAAGTAGTCTGTATCCTACCACTCCACTAAGCCAAGTTTGAAATCTTCCACCAGCCAGGGGTTGGATTCAGGCTGAAACAACCAAGATGAGCAGTATGACATCATCCCTTGTACCAAGGGACTACAGGTGGTTTAGGTTGAAACAACCAAGATGACATAATCCCTTGTACCAAGGGACTACAGGTGGTCCCATGATCAAAACTGAAATACCACTAATGTTTAGGCTTCTACAGAGAGCTGTTTTTTCAGCTTTCTTTTCTCTTTTAATATTCTTTTTTTCTGTTGGAACTTCGGAAAGTCACATAAATAACTGACATTCTAACAAATTAATCTCTCTCGCACTCCTTCTCCCAGTGAGGTCATCCAACATTTGATGGGTTCAAGCTGCCTCCTACAAGCAGACCACATTGCAACTGCGACTTTCAAGTCAGATGTCAAATGTCAAAATTGGTGGTTTAAGTGGAAATCAGGCTTAAATGTATCTCATTATTCACATGGAGAAAGAAACTCATACGTCATTTTCAAAGGTTCAGAACAAAGCCTAGGAAAATAGTGTCCTGGCACAGAGGAATTCTATAATTGTTAATATATGACTTACTGTATTAACTATAATTTCTCTAATCACCATCGGAAGAAGAGTATATTAATTCTAATTCTCAGATTATTTTCAATACCCTGAAGCTTTCAGGTGAGTCAAAGCTGGTTTTTCTTTTTCTTTTCTTTCTTTCCTTTCCGTTTTACAGTTTTCACTCACATGACGTTTTGGCCTTGTGGGAGTCTAATTATTTTATTCACATTACTGTATATCAAGAGGGTTTTTTTTTTTAAACTGCCCATGTTTATACCACCTTTTTACCTCAGCACATTTACAGCACCACTGAAAAGCATTCATGTTTCTGGAGTCATACAGTCACTGCAACAAGCATACTGGGCTGGATCCAAAGATGCTCTTCAACATGTGAGAAGCATCTGATGTACATTGTTTTTTACCTTACACTACAATGATGCCCAATGAAAGTGAAAATAAGTCATTTGAACATGAGCATTTAAAGCATGCTGCTACAGTGACTGAGACCATTAGTCTGGTGCCTGAACCCAGCCTCCATTTGGCCTTGACTACTCCTTGGAATGATCCACGGATCCTGACTCCTTGCTTGAACCTGGTTATGCTTCTTTTCAGCTTCTGACTCTTCCCTCATGGATAATTTGGTCCTGACACTGACTCTGCTGTGTCCCAGTGACTTGTGGTTGGCTTCTTTGGCCCAACCTTGTACTGCTCTGACCAGTCTCAAGTTTCCAGATCCTGTGTATTTGTGACATTGTACTAGCATCTACTTTTCCTCCTGTTTTCTTTGGATCTAACCCATTATTTGGCACACTAGGCAAAGCAAATAAAGTCCAAAGGACAAGATGGGGAAAGCTATCATGATCAATAACTGTTAACTCCTTCTAAATGTATGTTTTCTGATGTAGACAAAGCTTCTTTTGAAAGATGCTGGGGAGCAATTAGGGTTCCCAGGCCTTGTTGGATTCTGGGGGGCGGAGACATGGGACTGCACCATTGGCAACACTGTGACCTCACTTCCAGAAAAACACTGAAAGATTTATCTGTCCTTTCTAGGGATCACCAGCAGTTCTATGGTTTTACCACGTTTCCAGCAATTCCTTGAGAGGACTGACATCACTTCTGAGAAAAAGTTTTCTAGATTTTATTATAGAGTTTCGAGTGACTCATGGGAAGGAATGATGTCCCTTCTGGTTTTTCCCAGAACTGCCATCATACTTTTGCAGATTGTTTTTTCTCTCTCCTGCTAGCTGCTAGAGTGCTGGCAGGCAACAGCCCCTGGAGCCAAGAGATGTCCTGCCCCAGGGGCATATGGCACCCATAGGAGCAGTGAACTGATAAGCGCTGATGTCAATGGTCCCTGCTTCTGGTCTTTCCTTGGCCAACTGAACGGCTGCCATCAGAAGCAAGGTGCTGGATTAGATGGAACACTGGTATGACCCAGCATGGCAACTCTGATGTTCTTTTGAACCAATTGCAGTCCTAGAACATGTAATATCATAAATATAAAAGGGCTCAAAACATATACAGATTGAATGAAATAAACCAATTAAGCTCATGATTAGTCAGCTAAGGTGCCTTTAATTGAATGCCAACTTTCTATTAAAGGGATGATAGTAATTTCTTCAGTCCACTCCAACAGCAACTACTCAGTATAATTGTTTACAAATGCAGCATCCCCCATACTCAGATATTTCCTGCAAGGGAGTATGGTATGGGTGTATGGCCATTTTTCACAGCATAAGTCACACACTGGGGACAAGTTTAAAAAGAGAGAGTAGTTAAATTAAATCTCTGTGGAACGCATTGCACAGATGTTGCAAAATTAAAGTAGTCAATGAGGAATTTACTACTAGATAGAAGGAGGCTTCCTTTGAGGCAGGGTTTAGGACCAAAAGCAGTTTTAATATTTTTTTAATATGTTTGTTTATTAGGGAAAATTTAGCCTGTAAACTCTCAGCCAAAAAGCCTCTCAGTTTTCAATTCATACTTTAAAACACAACAAACATCATCAGTAAAAACAAAATCCAAAAGAAATAAAAATCACCCTTACAATAAAAAGCAGCCCCAACAATGAAAACTGTTCAAGCAATAAAATCACTCTTGTGCAAACATCATAAATTGAGAACAATGCTCTCCAATACTGAGGGGGGGTTCCTTTTTTATCAAGTACTCAGAATTATTCGAGACTGTACTACTGGTCCATGGTCACCCCTTTCCACTTCCTCCATCTACAAACTGCAAAAAGTGGTTCTTTCCTTGGATGCCTCAGTCCTGCT
>NW_015170901.1:452696-459187 GCF_001447785.1 Gekko japonicus | reverse complement strand
CCTGCTGAAGTGAGGGTATAACAGGGCTGCTCTGTAGTTTTTCTGGTAATATGTTGACTGCCACCATCCTGTGTGTGCATGGAAACTACTTGAAATACTGCTTGTTTTTAAAATATGAACACATCAATGCCATCTTTCAAGAGGAAGTGGTCAATCCCCAGCATCTCCAGTTAAAAGGATCAGGGAATGTGATGTGAAAGACCTCTGCCTGAGACCTTGGAGAGCCACTGCCAGTCTGAGTAGACAATACTGACTTTGATGGACCAAGGGTCTGATTCAGTATAAGCAGAGGTCATTTCGGGGGGGATCGCGGTTCCCCCGGGTGAGGTACGGGGGCGGGGCACATGACAAAGCCCCGCCCCCTGCTTCCGGCCGCCCCGCTTCCGGCCTTCATTCAGCCAGGAGGAGGCAGGAGAAGAGGGAGGGGAAGTTGCTTCCTCCCTGCCTCTCCCCACCCCTGCCTGCCTGGGGCCAGGGAGGGCCTTCACAGGGCTTCCTTGCACTCCCGCCGGCCTTGCAGGTCCACCGCCGGGCCCCTCATGGGGCTCGGCAGTGGAGCTGCAAGGCCGGCACCGGCGGCCAGGACCGTTGGGGGCGGGGTTTGTGGCCTTATGACACACTTCCGGGGATGTCAGGGGGTGTGGCATATGCTAATGAGTTATGCTAATGAGTTCCCCTAGCTCTTTTTCTACGAAACGACCCCTGAGTATAAGGCAGCTTCATGTGTTCATGTGTAAGTTCAATTTTCAAACAAGTTTTCTGTGGAACGTGACACATCGCTAAACAAAACAGCTGCTAACAACATCACTCAGTGTCCCAAAAAAAAAAAAAAGATCAAGGAGAATTTTTAAACAAACATGCCGATTTGGATCAGGAAAAGCTGTGTGTAAGACAGGTGTTCTGCTCATGTCCAGAGTGTCTTCCTACAGGCTCCAGATCGGGGGCGAAGGTGCCTCTATTTAAAGCTAGCTGGAAATCAAGTAGTTCCTTTATTTTTTAGTAATGGACCACTGGAGCAGAAGTATCAATAATATAAATAAGAGTGCCTGGAAGACAATGGAAGGCTAGTATATGTGTGCTTTTTCAACAGAAAATCTGTAACGTGATCCCAGCTAAACTCGCCCTACGCTCCTACCCCAGCTCTTTGTCATTATGTTAAAATCTAATTACAAAGCCAACTCTCTTCACCTTAAGTCATCATCGAGCCCAATTATTTCTAATGCATGCCTATGAAAAAAAAAGAAAGGGGGGGATACATATACAAAACAGCACATACACACACACAAAAGACGCAGAACAATAAAAAGGCGTTCAGTAACCTCCGCCTTTTTCACAGTCAGGCTTCAAATTTATATGTGAATTTATGCCAGTTTTGACATTAGCAAAGAGAATTAACAGCTCTCGCAAAACAAAACACACGAAAAAGTAAAATTTAAAAAAGAAAGAAAGAAACTTGCACAAAAGAGATTTTTGTGTTTCAGGCAGAATAAATTATAGAGTGATGTTATTAAAACACTTAGTTGTTAAGTTGCCAAGAAAAAATCCAGTATATTCACACGGACTCGGGGACCTGTCTCCATGCAAAGTAATTAAATTAGATTTATGGGCTGCATTACATCAGTGTTTGATAGTTCATTTTTCCTTTCTTCATATTTTGTCCTGCTTTATTAGAGCATGTGACAGATGGTAAAAATAGTGTGAAGTTTCTTGGCCCTGTGCTAAATCCCCCTTCGGTAGTATATCTCTCTTCTGTCAGTTTTCCCCTGCGATGATAAATTAACCTCTCCTCCTTTATCCCAAGTGTGGCAGTAAAGCAGTCTTTGACACAGAACTATCACTTTATCTTAATCTGTGCTGTTCTTGGGGTAGGGCAGGAGGGGGGAAAGAGAGTCAGAGAGGAATGATGCAATCGCTGCTCTAAATTTACTGCATCAGAAAAGGGGCTTTCTGTCGGGGTGACAGCAGGGGCCGGGGTGGGAGAAACAGCTTACTGCCTGGGATCTGATTTTTTTAAAAATACATTTGTTTGTTCTCCCCCCTTTTATTGGTGTGCAGGGCTAAGGAGATCTTGTGAAAATGGCAGTGGGAACTGATGGCTGTATTGTGTAAGGCTCAGAGGCACTGGTGGCAATTGGCAGTCATTGTACAACACAGAGACAGTGTGGAACCTAGCAAGGTGGAGCCACTGCAGTACCTAGAACTGTATAAAGGGTGGGATGAAGCTGAGTCAATACATATTTGAGAACCCATTCATAGAGGGTTGTCAGCCTCAAGGTGGTCAAGTAACGACTAAATATACACTGCCAGAAACTTTTGTAAATTAATGCGTTCTGTTTATAATTAACATTCTATAAAGTGCATTGTGTGTTCTTATAACATCCTAATCAGGTATATATATATATTCAGTACATCCAATATAACAACAACATACAGTTCATACAATAGAACAACTACCAGTCAATAACTGAGGATAATACTGGTAGTTGTTCTATTGTATGAACTGCATGTTGTTGTTATATTGGATGTACTGAATATATATATATATACCTGATTAGGATGTTATAAGAATACACAATGCACTTTGTAGAATGTTAATTATAAGCAATGCATTAATTTACAAAAGTTTCTGGCAGTGTATATTTATTCATTACTTGACTTTCCTAACACTGCAGCTCGGGTTGCTACAGCCTCGAGGTGGTGGCTGGAGATCTCCTGGGATTACAACTGATCTCCAGCCGACGGAGATCCGTTCACCTGGAGAAAATGGCTGCTTTGGAAGATGGCCTCTAAGGCATTATATCCCACTCCTCAAACCCCTCCTCCCCTCCTCAAACCCTGCCCTTCTCAGGCTCCACCCCCAAAATCTCCAGGTATTTCCCAACCCTGAGCTGGCAACCCTACTGCACTGGGTTATGGTACTGGGGTACGGTCACAGAGAGAGGAAGGGTGTGGCAAGGGCTAGAGCAGTTTATTGTACCCCAGTACTGGGGTACGGTCACAGAGAGAGGTGGGGTGTGGCAAGGGCTAGAGCAGTTTATTGACACATTCTCTTAACTTTCACATTTACAGTGGCTTAACTGCACGGCAGGTCTTCAGACATGTAATACAAAGCCTAGTGTGACTCAAGGACATTACAAGGCTGCATAAACCTCACTTAGGGTTGCCAGACTCAGGTTGGGAAATCCCAAGAGATTTGAAGGGTAAAGTTTGGGGAGGGCAGGGTTTGGAGAGGTGAGGGACCTCAGCCATAGGAGTAGAATGCCAATAATGCCATAGCATCTACCCTCCAAAGCAGCCATTTTATCCAGGGGAAGTTATTGCTGTAGTCTGGAGATCAGTTGTGGTAACACTAACCTCACCTCAGATTTCCTGCATCTAGGAAAACATCCTCTTACCACACTGGTGGACTGCATGAAGTAGGTTAAGCTGAGAGAGAATGACTGGCCCAAGGTAACCTTCCAACTTGGGAAATTACTGAAGATTTGGAGCCGGTGCTTGGGGAGGCCAGAGGCTGGGGTGGGGAGCAAGCTCAGTTGGGATGTGATGTCATAGACGCTGCACTCCAAATCTGCCATTTCCTCCAGGTGAATTGATCTCTGTGGTTTGGAGATCAGCTATAATTCAGGAAGAATTCCAAACCCCACCTGGAGGTTGTAACCCTACTCAGTTAACAGATATTGTAGTTCAGCACTTAGAGAACATTCTGTATCATTATCGGGTGACCCTCAGCAAGCTTGTCCTTGCCAATGTAGTTTTAGAGTGTCACCTTGCCTTCCACCAACTGCAATTTTAAACAGCAAAGGGGCTATAGTTCAGCGGCAGAACATCTGCTTTGCATGCCGAAGGTCCCGGGTTCAGTCATCAGAATCTCCAGGTTAAAAAACCAGGCAGGTGTTCCAGGTGTTCAATGCCTCTCACTATACCTCATCAGTGGAGTGAATGCTAGTAGACAATACTGACCTTGATGGACCAGTGGTCTGAATCAATCTAAGGCGGCTCCAGGTGTTCAGTGCCTCCCACTATACCTCATCAGTGGAGTGAATGCTTTGTGTGGCTCATGGAAGATAAGCCACAAGTCTGTGGCAGGCCCATATCTTGGCCCTTTAGATCTGATTTTGGTCAGGGTAAACAAAATGAGCTGAACTCATCAGAGAGTGCCCCCACTCAGTGCAAAAAATCTGAGAAACAGTCCCAAATCACCAAAACCCACAATCCCCAAACATTCCTCCAATGTTTACAGAAATTGAGGGTATTGCTTTGTAATATTTCATTAATGAATTTATGCTTTGTGCAAATAAGTGTTCTTACTTTAACTTAGGGATTGAGGGTGCCAGTTCTCATTATTCCTTTGACCTAAGTTGAAATACAAGTAAGAAGAAAACCTTACACTTCCCATGCCTTGTGGAATTCCACCCTTTTAAAAATAAAAGTGATGTTCTCCATTATTATTTGTGTGTATGTGTGTGTGTGCTGCTCAGGTCTGAATGTCTCAGCGTATTAACTAGCCAATCCAATTTCATTGTCGGTCTAAGTAATTCTTATCATTAAACGTGTAATTTATTTCTTCTGCATTTTACAAAATGTGAAATATTACTGCTCATTGTGTGCCCAGAGAGAAGGGGAATGGTCCATTAAGTTCAACACGGCTCCTCCATAAGATGCAGTAATTATATGCATTTTTTACTGCTAACTTCCTACTTGCAGATGCTAACAAAAGAAATAAGCTTTTAATCCAAACATAATTAATATGAATTACCTTCAAACTATACCCTGGCTTTGCACCATTAAACTTAATTTTTGTTTTGCCTGATAATTGTGTTATCATTACCATTTATAAGAGGATTCGGGGACCTTTACACTGTTCATAGCCAAAACCAAAACAACCGGAAAGGGATACTTATCTATTTAGATTGTGTTTGTGATGATGAACGTTCTGATACTGATTGGCTGAAATTTTGCTGTGGTGGCTCAGGAGGTTTACAGTTTGAAGTTCTGCTTCTGTGAGGGAGGGGGAAGATGCCATTTTGGCTGGGATTGAATCTGCACAGAGAAGCGTGTGGGAGAGCTCCAGAGAGGTAGAGAAGCTCAAGGAAAGCCTCAAGGACTTCAGAGGGAAGGAGAAGCTGGAGTCCAAGGTAGGCAATAGTGCTATGAGAATGAGGAACCTGAAGAAAGGGCTGGTGGAGTACAAGGCTGGAGAAAGGGGGCAGAGAAGACAGGGAACTGGATAAAAAGGGGGTAATCCTAGAGGGCCTCGACCGGGATGGCGCAGGCTATCCAGATCTTGTTAGATCTGGTAAGCTAAGCAGGGTCACCCCTGGCTAATATTTGGATGGGAGACCACCAAGGAATACCAGGGTCATGATGTGGAGGCGGGCCATGGCAAACCACCTCTGAATGTCTCTTGCCTTGAAAACCTGATGGGGTCACCATAAGTTGTCTGCTACTTGACGGCAAATAACAACAACAATCCAAAGGAGTCTCAGAAGAAACATCTCAGCACTTCTGATGAGGAGAAGCTATATGCTTTAAAGCAGGGAGAGAGGAAAAAACGGAAAACCGGTTGGCTAAAGGAAGTGGGATAAAAAAGGCAGTCATCCGAAAAGCTGAGATGTGAGGGAAAACATGTGTAATGGAGACAGAGCTCAAGAAAGAAATGGAGACAGAGCTAAAGATGGACTAGGGCAAAAGTGGAAGTTATGTCTGGAGCTGGGCAATGGTGGCAGGGAGGATACTATAACAAAGGTAAATAGGACCCAGCAATTTAAGTCAAACAAGCAAAAAACACATTGCTGAACAAGTTCACAGTATAATGAATTAACAATGAAGATACTGCTTTAATTGTTGTTTTGTTTCAACAGCTGAATACATCAAGAGACCGAAGTCTCAGCACAAGCAGGACGAACTTTCCCAGGCTTGACTGTCCGTTTCGACTTTGCGTCTTTATCAAACGTCCTAACAAAAATAAAACAATTTGATAATAGGGGAAGCCAACTCTAGAGGAAGTCCATTTACACAATTTTACAATAAAGAAGTTTTTGATACATACAGTTTGTAGTTGTTTGTCTTCAGTACAAGGTTTTCAACAATGTGTGCATAGTTTCTATAAATATAAATGTAAAAAATACTAATACAAGTGAGTACAAAAAGTGAGTAGCTTCATCACATTTACCAATACAAGCATCACATGTTCTATTACATACATTTCATATATAAATACATGGTTCATCATTACAAGTTACCAAAATACAGACTATATATAAATAAATCATGAAAACAATGAGCTGCTGTCTTACCAAAGGTGGCTACTTCAAGCTCTCACAATCAACAATTCCCTTCTGGATAATGCATCAAGTAAGTGTTACAGGACCTTCAGTATACAGTCAAGAGGACATCACGTGTTAGGGCAGCAAAGGAGGTCAACATATCATGCTCCCATGCAGCCTAAGTTACTCTATCTAATCAGAAGTTATGCAAGACTAAAGAACCCA
>NW_015170901.1:451171-452647 GCF_001447785.1 Gekko japonicus | reverse complement strand
ACAAAGTGCTGGACCATCGGGGCTGTCAGGTGTCTATGTTTGATTTTGGATTTATGTTCCAAAATCCGGGTCCTCAATGTTCTAGAGGTTTGCCCCACATATCTTAGATTGCAGGCACATATTAGGAGATAAATGACACATTTTGAGGCGCATGAAGAAAAACATTTGATGGGCTTCTTAAAATTGATGTCAGGGAAATCCAAAACATCCGTTTCAATCATTAGCATACATGCGGCACACCTACCGCACCTGTGATGGCCATTTGGCAGGCTAGCTTGTGAAAGTGTCTTAAAGCTGTCTGCTCTTACTAGTTTGTCTTTAAGGTTTTGAGTACGTCTGAATCCCACCCTGGGGGGTATACTGCATGCTACTATGTCGTTCAGGATATGCCAGTGTTTCAAAACTATGGATTTAATCCCCCAAGCTTTGTTGGTAAAATCAAGTGCCCAGTTAAGCCTGTCATTGTCTCCCTGCCCCACTGTCTCCTGAAGCAACTCGCCTCGTGGACGGCACCCAGAGTGATATAGAAATGCTACTGTTACAGTCTAGAACAGACCCTGAAGAGAATTTTGCCAATCGTCCTTTGTACTGTCCAGGCCAGTTGTCCCTTCTACTGTGATGGCTGCCATATGTCGGTTCTTGGTTCATACTAACCACCTAATGAGCTGGCTGCTGCCTTCCAGAGGCCAAAGACTCTCAGTGGATTATCTAACCCTAACCCTTCGCCCAGGGCAACCTGCCCCATACCAAAACATTCCTGATGGGGGCTGACCTGTCTCCACTGACAAAGGAAATTCTACAACATCCAGTTATATTTTGCATTATTCTATCTCTCTGCACTCTGACAGGCCAGGAAAACATCTGGAGGGAGGGATAAAATAATGGCAACCAAGAAGTTCAGTTTATTTATTTATCCATGGAATCTAAGAAGCATACACAGAGTTCCCTGGCAGTCTCCTATCCAGGCAGTGACCCAACCAGACCTATTTACCAACAGCCAAGCTGCTGTATCAAGAACGCTGCAGTCACAATTTTCCTTAGCTAATCAGTCACCTATCTTTATTGGCCCACTTTATGACAGCATTTAATTTCTCATCTGAAATTTTCAACTCAAGATGCCTGAGAGCCATATTGCTCACCACTAATCCTTGTGAAATTGACAAGAATGTTAGCCTTCAGAGCTCTTCTCAAAAACATAAGAAGTTGTCTACTATGGAGTGAAATTATTGGTCCATCTAGCCAAGCACTGTCTGCTTCAACTGGTGGTTTTACATGGTCTCAGGCAGGGAAAGCTTTCCGTAACAGTGTAGTCCTAAACAGTTATACCTTTCTAAATCAATTAAAGTCAACAGGCCAAGAAGGGTGTAACTCCTAAACAGGTTTACACCCTTCTAAACCCATTGTCTTCAGTGGATTGAGAAAGTCATAATCCTGTTTTGGATTACTATGGCCCCGGTCACACGGGCAGGAAAATGC
>NW_015170901.1:435941-450880 GCF_001447785.1 Gekko japonicus | reverse complement strand
GTGTGCGCATGCGCCGTTGGGTGCTTGTGCGCATCCTGTGGAGACTTGGGGGAAAAAACCTTTTCGCGCCGGGACATGGGCGGGCGCCGGATGCCATGACCTACCACCAGAAATGCAATCAGGCGCCCGCCCTTGCCCCGTGGTTTCTGGAAACTAGTACCTCGGAGGTACTAGTTTTTTACCCCGCATCTTCGGCAGGAAGCCTCGGGTTCACCACGGGAGCTCTACGCTTCCCAGATGTGGTGCTATGATCGCGCCCGGAAAATCTGCCTATCTTGCGTCTCTGTAGTGTGGCTAATGCTCCGTGTGACCGCAGCCAAAGTAAATCTGCTACACAAGAGCCTTTTATAACTGGCTATTAAGTATGGGACTTTCTGCATGCTTATTATGCATTCCACCTAGAGACAAGAAATGGAGAAGAGACCATTGCTTGTATAGAATTATTAACATGTAAAAGAGAGTATCTGTTAGACAAAAGAACTAATGGATAAGGAATCTATACACAGGGTTGGATCCTATGATTCCCTTCCACCAAGTTTTCCTCCAACAGAAAAAGATTTCTTTCTTCAACAAAGAAAGAATTTTCACCATCAGAGGAAGCCTTTCTCCATAAAAACACACACGCACACACAAACCCAGCTGTTCTCCATTAGAGGAAGTCTTTCTCTGTTGCAGGAAGACAGTGAAAGAAAGTCATAGGATCCAACTTAATGGGAAGAGATCATAGAAGCCAGGCCACTACGGACTTTGGTTTGGGATGTTAAATGGCTAATAATCATTGGTTGTATAACATGATAGCTGCACTTTGGTCAATCAAAGCATATCAACTAAGCACTTACTTATAAAACTGCCTCAAAAAGAAAGTAAACTCAATCAAAAACACTCATGGTTTAATATTCTGGATAACCCCCATGTGAAAAAGGCAACACAATTAACGGCCCCATTCAGAACAAAAGCATCTGAGACATAAGAAAACCTCAGCCATAACTCCACAATGGATCTGGTGTGAAGTGCTGGCTTGGCATGAGGTCTCTAATGGGCAGGTGTTTAGACTATCTTATAAAATGGTCATGAGTCATTCATCTAATGTGCTGTGGTTGGGGGGGGGGGTTGTGTGTGTTTTTGCAGCTCAGCTTGGAAGACTGGGCTAGTGAGACAGCCTAATTTCCAACGGGTCCTTCTTGTTGATCCCGCTCAGTGGAGGAGGAAGAAAAGAGCAAACTGGGTGGGCAGCTGCTGTCCTGGCACATAGCATGGGTGTGAACTGGACAGCTTCCCAAGCAAACGAATTCATTTGTCACAAATTGCCTGGCCCCATATGTTTCATGCGCAAACAAATACCAGATTGTCTCCACTTCTTGCAATTGCCTCTTGCTGCCCAGAGGGCAAGGTAGAAGTGATAGGTGAGTCAGAAGTGCCCAGAGGATTACGGGAAAGGCCTGTAATTAATGTAATATATCTTAACATGCCCTACTCTAAAGGGCAGGTATGCTGAAAGTTGACCTGCGGTTTAAATCATGTCTCTATGGAGTGCAAAGAATGGAAGACTGACCTCATTAGAATGTACAGGCTAATCTTTGACCAGCCTTTTGGTGTGTGAATTGTAGGAAACTGCATTATATCGCTTCTGAGCAGTCACACTACATTCATCCTAGCACTTTTGAGAAAGATTTTGCAATACTGTACTCAGACCTAGTTCATGAGAGGAAAGCATTTGCCCTGTGGCTTCAGTTGCATTTAAATGTCATGACACATGTAAGCTGGGAATCAGTGGCCCCAGGTGGGCATACTGGTAATCTGACAGAAATTGTGTATATGTGACCAGTGCACATTATTAGAACACTTACATATTATGGCAGCAAAAAGGATCGCTAACATGGTACAATTCGTTAGAGTGTCAAACTAGACCCTGGGAAACCTGGCTTTAAGTTCCCATTCAACCTTGAAGTTCATTGGGTGACCTTGGGCCAATCACATCCTTAACTTAATCTACTTTATCAAATTGTTGTGAAGACAATATTGTTGGAGTAATGGTGAGTCAGAATGCCTGGACACTGAGGGGTGCTACATTTCTCTTTGCATTAGAACTAGATTGTATACATGTGTTATCTTTTTACTAGGGTTGCCAGGACCTACTGGGAACAGGAAGGAGGCCCAGACTAAACTGCCAGTGATGTGGAAATGTCTCTCCTGGTGCGTACTGGAAGTGACGCCATCATGTTGTGATTCTACCATAAAGTTTTTGCCCAAAGACCAGAGCATCACTGTGACGTTGCTGATGTGATGATATCACTTCCAGTAAATGCTGGAAGTGACATCACATAGACATAGTGTGGGTCTCCCTCCTGCTCCTGGTAAGTCCCCCGGCTGGTCAGCTGATCAGAGGCAGGGAAGAGGAATTGGGGCAGGGGATCCCCCACTTCCAGTGGGGGGCTGGCAACTCTTACTTTTTATGTACCAAGAGGCCTCTCCTTATCTAAGCTGGGAGCTTCTCTCTGACTCCTCCTTCTTGCCCTGTGCATTTGTGTTCTTTCTCCCCAGTGGTCTTGCAACAGGCAAGATGCTTCTACAGGTCTGTCTTGTGAAACCACGCCAGGGGCATGCCCATGTATGCACACACCCACACATGTGCCCCTGGATTAGCTCGCCACTTGTGATGGCGGAAAGTATTCTGTAGATTAGGCTTCTGTCTCCTTTCCACTACAAAATGGATGTGAAGGCAAATGTTCCTCAATAAAAATGGTGTCTCTTTGCATTATACTTCCTTGAAGTGTATTTGCTGCATGTTTTCCTGACTGTGCAACTTTGCTATACTAACTAATAGATATATCCAATAAAAATATGAGGCAGAAGAAGCATGTGTGCCACTTCTTTGGAAGACGTGTAGGATGTGTAGATAAGACAGATGTGGGTATTGCTTTGCCTGTGGCACATATAAATCACACATCACAGGCTTCAGGATGGATTCGAATTCTCATGTCAGTCACAGGCATGTGGTACAGTGAGGGGGAAACTCTTTCCTGTGGGCCAATACAGACAGTTGGCAGAAGAATAAATAAGGTATATTTCCACACCAATTCAGGACTAACACCTTTCCCTTCCCTTCTGCCAGGACCCTAGCGTTGTGTGTTTTCACAGAAAAGCTGAACAGTCATGTACAGTAGTCTGCCCAGAGTCATGAAAAAAAACATCCTTTTCCACATTTCTGCACAGACTTTGGAGTTTGAATTCCAAAGTGCATGAGGCCTTTAGGAATCCTCTGTGATTTAGTACAGGTGCATTGAAGCCTTTATGAATCCTCTGTGATTTAGTACAGGTGCATTTTTTAATGTCTGATTTTTGTACACTGCACTGTGCATGTGCAGCTTACCACATCTTTTCATTTTTTTCTTTCATGGCTTTCTTCTCCCACACACAAGCGACGCAGACACATGCACTGATAAAACACTACAAAAAAGCAATATGGTTCTGATTTACATACAACCATATCAAGATACTTTTTATGTATATCAAGATACTTTTTATGTATATTGTTTTATTAATGCACAAAGACACACATCTGAGGGCCAGTATCCCTGTGTATAGATCCGGGCACCAACTTAGGTCCTCAAACCAATTGCTCCCACCTGTGCCTGTGTTTCATGAGACCTGCTCAGCAAGGTCTTGCGCTTCATCAGTTGTGGCTCCCATTTTACAGAATGGACTACCAGACAAGGTTTGGAAAGCTCTGTCTTTGGCCTAATTCCACAATCTGGGCAAAACAGCCCCTTTTTAGGGAAAATGAATGGACTGGTGTTTATATGCATGCAGTGATATTTATATTTCTCACTGGACAATTGAAAGTTGTTTTTGGCTGTGAAACTGCTTAAGCTGTATGGATTCTATTAATATTTGGGGTTATGTAGTTTTTTAGCTGGTGGTATATATATTAAACTGAACGTGTTTTTAAAAGCCGTGGGTAAGGCAGGGTACACATTCCAAATAAATAAATGATACACATAAATAAAGCACCATACAAAAAGAACCATGATGTAAACATGTATAGAGATTTATAAACATTGTTTTCGAGAGCCAGTGTTTTACTGATGGACATGTGTACATTTATTATGGAGGGGGGGAGATACAAATAATCTTTTTTTTTTGGAGATACAAATAATCTTGAGGCATAAACAGATGTGACAAAGTTCACATCTTTAGAGGGTAAGTTGCCAGTGTGGCTAGTATTGCACCAGGATCTGAAAGACCCAAGTTCAAATCCCCATTCTGCCATGGAAGCTTGCTGGTTGACCTTGGGCCAGTCACATGCTCACAGCCTAATCTGCCGCACAGAGTTGTTAGGGGGATAAAATGGAGAACATTGTAAGCCACTGTGGCTCCCAATGGGGAGAAAGGTGGGTTATAAATGAAGCAAATGTATACTCTCTGTTCAGATCTAGGCCCAATGGGAATGCGATTTAAATCCTCAACTCCTGATCAGTTTCATTCATGTTGTTGTTAGCATTTTAGAGGAAACGTTCTATAAAACCCCATTTCCCCCTCTTTAAATTGCTAAGAAAATTCAGGGGTTCTAAGTGGGGATTGACAGGTCAAATCCTCTCTCCTCTTCGTGCTCAGCCCTGCTCCGAATCACAGCCACCCTCATGCACAATCTACCTTTTACCGACTGATGGAGACCCAGCCTGTTTGTGACCTGAATGAACCATGCTTGCTCCATTTCCAGAAGTAATTTTCAATAGTCGTCTAGTGGAACCCATGCAGGACCTGCCAGCCCAGCGCTTGCGGAAGTTGGAGATTTCTTTTTCTAATAAACTACGAAAGCCCCTGTGATGAGCCTGCAAGAAGGAGGCAAAAATGATGTCTCATAATTATTTATTGAAATTACTGCTGCTGTCAAGCAAGTCTGAATTATTGCCCGACTCCATTAGCTGACTTGCTATATGTGTGTGAGACAGAGGGAATGAGAAAATGATGAATGAGGGAGAGACAGAGAGAAAATTAGAAAAGGAGACGACAGAATGAGAGAAGAGGGGGAGAGAGAGAGATCTCTCCTGACCCAATTTATTTCTGCAAGTGGAAGCCTCTTGTCAGAACACCCAGGTGATGGTTTGTCCCAGCAAAATGCTGTCATAACGGTCTGGGGTTGCAGCCGCCAGCCTGCCTCTAATATGCAAACCCAGCACGATACTTGGACAAGCCTCTTCTGCTTTGCGGCACTCATCATCCTTGGTAGCTGTGATAAAGAAGTTACAACCAAGGCTTAATTTACTGGGAAGGAGAGAGTGGAGTTCTGTGATGCTTTGGAATGGTCTATTGACCTCTGTATGTAAGGAGCAGGCATCTGAGGGTGCAGAACCAAGGATGAAGGCAAGCTGTGCTAGAGCCTCAATACAGCATCCCCCCCAACCCCCTAAACCAGTGTTTCCCAACCTGTTGGTCAGGACCCAGAAGTGGGTTGCGAAGCCCCTGAAAGTGGGTTTCAGGGCAGTCCTCCCTCCTGCACTTTCCATCTTTCTCTTTCTTTCCTCCTTTTGCTGGCTTCTCACAGTCTCATCTCCCCCTCCTTTGTAAAGTAAGGAGGAGAAATGGTGGGAGCCCTTGGGCATGGCCACTGGAAAATCAGAGGAGGATCGAAAGAGGCATGTGCACGCATGGACTCTGTCTTGGTGCTGCTCCTTCAACCTCTTCACTGCCATCTTTGTGTATCTCCTCAACCCACTTCCCCCCCTCGCATGACTCTTCAAACTCCAGCTCTCGCCCAGCTGGCAGAGAAGGAGGTTGGAGTTCATAGTGGGGGCAGCTGCACTCTTGGTGTGAAGTCTGTTGGTTTCTCAAAAACATCTGGTTGGGCACTGTAGAAAAAGGAATGCTGGAACAGATAGGTGCCAAGGGCATAGTTTGCCTTGGACAGGGGTGTTAAACATGCAGCCCGTGGGCCAGATCCGGCCCCCACAGGTCTTTTATGTGACCCGTAAGCAACTGGCTCTTGTCTGCTTCCTTCTCTGCTGCTGCATCACAGCTTGCTTTGGCTGGCTGGCTCACTTACATGGGAGAGATAGAAAGGCAGTCCTCTCTTCCCTGCATTGGCTGAGGCTCCTCCCCCTGCTCCTCCCTTGGGGCGGAAGGGAGGGGGAAAGAGCAAGAGCTTGCTTTGCCAGGCTCTCTCAATTGCACAGCAGAACTACTAAGACAAGCCCTTCCGTTGGCTGAGGCTCCTCCCCCCTCCTTATCCCCTGGGGGGAGGAAAAGAGCAAGACCTTACTTTGCCCAGTTTCCTCAATCGCACAGGAGAGATACAAAGCACCTTTAAGACCAACAAAGTTTTATTCAAGGTATGAGCTTTTTGCCTTTTTACACACACGCGTGCGCACACACACACACACAGTGTATGTCTTTTGTTGGATTCGTTATGGCAGGGCTCTCCTGGGTGCAACTGGGCTCCCCTCCTCTTTTTCACCGTATTCCTGCCCTCATGATCCAATCTTTCTTAGTAGGAAAGCCATGTGAACTATTTAGATGAGGAATAACAAGAAGTCAGTGAGATGGATTAGGCTGAGAGTGTGTGTCCAGACCTCATGATCCAGCACATTTCCTTTGTAGACTGGGGTTTTGAACCTAGACTTCCCAGATAGTAGGCAATACTGACCACTATACATTGCTCTTTCTGTGTTCTTGCACTTCCTCATAGGAGCTGTAGTTATTTCTCTGGGGAAGACTATAGTTTTGTAGACAAACACATAGCCCTCAGTATGTCATGGTGCCTTCACATGTTCTTGACCAGCACGCAAAGCAACTTATGTACAAAAGCTCGCAATGCCCAGCCATTTCATGTTTTCCCCTCATTCTTAGGCTCAATGCATTGACCATGAGATTTTTGTAATGAATTTCAATAAATCAAAAGTAGGTTTTCAAATTACAGATACACACCTGAACAACATCTGAACAGCATACTCAAGATTGCTACAGCACAAACATTGTCTCCAGATTTCAAAGCAATAATTCAGAGCAAGAGGTGTCAGTTATCAGAGACTGTTAAATAAACAAAATATTGCAAGAGTGTTAATGTTTTAAGCACGTTTTAAGTTTTTAAACATCTTTAATTGTGTTTGTCTGTGTCCTTTATAAAGTTTATATCTCCACTACCTGGAATTATATTTTATGACACACATGACCCAGCCCAACAAGGTCTCATTTATGTCAGATCTGGCCTTCATAACAAATGAGTTTGACACCCCTGGCCTAGGGCAACAAAAAACATTGGGCCACTTATGTACAAAGCAAATTTGGATGTGAGGGTTACCATCCTAAAAAGGCTGGGAACCACTGTCCTAAACCTTTTCTTCAACCAAATCCACAGGACTGGATCCCACAGGAGATTTGCATGTGCACATGCAAGCATTCAAAAAGCTTCTTGTGTGCTTGTGGTAAGCAGAAAGTGATTGTATCCCCAGTGTCTGGGCCACATGCACAAGGTATTTCTTCTGGTACCATTTCAGAAGCAAATTTAAAGAAAAATCATGCAGAGTCTCCGTTGTTGTTATTTACTATTTATTATGTTCAAGCTGACTGTGTGATTTAAAACCACATTTAGCCAAGTACAGGTCCCTGGCTTCATTCATAAAGTGAATGCACGCTGGCTCTTTCTTACAAACATATGTATGCACATACATGCAGGATGTACATGTGTTCACTGTAACATATGAGTATACAAGGCAGCTTCATGTGTTGAAAGTAGGGATGCTTTTTCGTCTGCAGCACAACCCTTTTTTTCTAAAACAGGTAAACCATGCAGTCAGGTGAACAAGAACTCATCATTGCTATCGGAGTGGAAGGTGCATGATGCTCTCCTGTAAGACTTTAACTCTTTCAAATAAAGTATAGTATCTATTTTTTTTTTTTAAGTAGGAATACTTCCAAAATGCTCATCTGAATTTCTCCTTTGGATTTTGGAGGAGGAGGAGGAGGATGACGACGACAACAACAACAACAGTTTGCTGTTAACCAACTCATGGCGACCCCTGATGGGGTTTTTTCAAGAGATGAGCAAAAGTGATTTTGCCATTGTCTGCCTCAGCATAGCAGCCCTGGTCTTCCTTGTCGGTTTCTCATCCAAGTTCTAACCAGGGCCAACCCTGCTTAGTTTCCAAGGCCGGATGAGCTCGGGCTAGTTACACATTCCCTAATGGAACTGATGTATCGGGAATGCCTCATTGTTTCTTCATGCTTTCCCACCACTGAGCCACAGCCCTTCCTCACCAACTGCCTCCCTTTGGCTGGCTTGGGCTTGGAGTGATCGAATGGGGAGATGGGTATACGGCTCTCAACCAAGTTCTTATAACAACATCTTCACAATTTTTCTGTTCTGCCTGTTGCTAGAGTTATGGATGAACTACCTGCACATCTATATCATTCCCCCTCCTTTTTTGCCTTGTTTGACCCCTGAAGGCAAGATGCTCCCAGGCAGCAGCTGTGTACCAGGAAACTTCCCTACATTTAGTTGCTCTAGATTTTCTGGGTTGTGTGGCCATGGTCTTGGCATTGTAGAACCTGACTTTTCACCAGTAGCTGTGTCTGGCATCCTCAGAGGTATAACCACAGAAAGATGGATTACTCTCTGTGGCAATTTCCCTATATGTCAAACGGCCTTTCGGTCCCTGGCTAAATCTGTAGCAGCTAACCTGAGCCTTGCACACAACTGGTTGCAATGGCCACACAAGCCATGTGACTGTGTGTAAACTGTCTCTATGTCTCACCCACTTTTTGTTTGCCCCGTACTTGCTTTTCCTTCATGGCTGCTTGCTTTTTGGACCAAATCCTTCTGTATTTTCTTTACAGTTGTACTAAATCAGCTCCCGTTGCTTGAGGTTTCATTTCCCTCCTTTCATCTGGCAATGTATTTACTTCATCTGGTACCTTTTTTTTTTTCTCTAGAAGATATTCTGTCCAAAATCAAGGGCTCCTTTGGATCACCATTAACAATGCCTTTGCTTTGGGGCCCATTTCCTTTTGTTTTCTTCCTGAACATGTATCAAGTATATTAGTCCAGATTTCCCCCAAGCCATTGTTCTTTTTCTCTCAACTTCATTTTTTGTTTCAATCAACATGTGCCTCATGCATTCACATTCTTTCGCAAAACCTCCTCCTATTGCCACCTCCTTCATGCTAGCCGGCTGTATTCAAATGAAACCATTTGATGTATGGGTTCCACCCATGTCAATTTTCAGTTAGTACAGTGTATGCCACAGGTATGCAAGTTGTCTTTTCCAAATCCCACCTTGCCCCTGAACTTCCTAAACGCTTCTACAGCCCTGGAAGAGTTAAAGAGTTGTTTTGGCCCTGTTCTTAATGGGTTCTACAGTGCATTTTATTAATTATGGTTACCAATCTCCAAGTGGGACCTGGAAACACCCCAGAATTACAACTGATCCCCGAACCTCAGAGATCAGTCCACCTGGTGAAATTGGACGGACTCTATGGCTCACTGAGGTCTCTCCTTGACCCTCCCCAAACCCCCCCCTCCCCAGACTCTACCCCCAATTCTCCAGGAATTTCACAACCTGGAGTTGGCAGTCCTATTTATTATTGTATTTTATTTATTTGATTTGTATCCCGCCCTCCCTGAGGAAGTAGGCTCAGGACGGCTTACATAAAACATATTAAACACTAAAACAGAAAGTTAGATACATACATACAAATTCAATTTCTATACCGCTCCATCCCGGAGGCTTTGAGCAGTTTACAAGGGCATATTACACTTCCTAACGAGAGCCACACAATGTATATAGGGGAAGGTGAGTGCCTACCAGGCACCCCGCCAGCTTGTTGTTGTTCTCTCTTCTTCTTGCGGCTTCCTCATGGTGGGTTCTGCCTCCTCGCGGCTTCGCAGTGGCTCCTTCCGGGGTAGTTCCCACAGTCCGCGACTGTGCGACGACTGCTGCATTGGCCGGCCCGATGTCGGCTCGCCGCCATATTCTTGCCGGATCGTCCTGCCACCGTCGGCTGCCGCCAGCTCCACCATTCTTTCTCTGCCGCTCTGCTTCGCCGCCACCACACCGGAAGGCGGGTGCCCCCCTGCACCTAGGCAGGTACCCATTTATCTACTTGCTAGGCTTTCAAACCGCTGTGTAGGTGGGAGCTAGGACAGGGGCCGGGAGCTCACCCCGGCTGCGGTGGGACTCGAACAGCTGTTTAGGCTGTTCGTTGCTGGATTTACTGCAGCCTTTTTACTGCCTGCGCCACCGCAATAATATACATAAAGGTGCCAGTAAACATAGATGTCAATAAATACTGATAAGTATTGATAAGTGATGGCGGTATACTCTCAGCTTCCAAATGGTCATTACTACCACAGTCTGGACTCCCACTAGGCTGTTAATTATTGATTATTGAGTTGGTGCTGATGTTTAAGGGGCAGCACCCTAGTCGAAAGCCTGGTGGAAGAGCTCCGTTTTACAGGCCCTGAGGAACTGTGAAAGGTCCCACGGGGCCCTGATGTCATCCAGGAGCTCATTCCATCAGTATGGAGCCACCACTGAAAAGGCCCTGGCCCTCGTCACAGTCAGCCTGTCTTCTCTAGGACCCGGGAGGGCCAGATGATTTTGGGACCCCGATCTTAGTGCTCTCTGGGGAACGTGTGGAGAAAGGCAGTCCCCTTTAGGTATGTAGGCCCCATACCATATATGGCTTTAAAGGTAAGAACCAGCACCTTGAACCGAATTCAGTATGCTATAGGCAGCCAGTGCAGTGCTTTTAGCGCAGGCTGGATGTTCTCCCACATAAGGAGACCCAACAGCAGCCTGGCTGCTGCATTCTGCACCAGCTGCAGCTTCTGGATTTGGGACAAGGGCAGCCCCATGTAGAGAGCGTTGCAGTAATCCAATCCTGAGATGACCATTGCATGGATTACTGTGCTGTTTTATTGGTGGCTGTGATTGGGTACAAAGGTGAGATATAAACATAAATAAACTATGCCTTGCAACCCACCCTACCCAATTCTGGGGCAGCATTAAGCTAAGAAAAGAGGCAATATATATTGATATCTGAATGCACATCCATTATACAACCATCTTGCAGTGGTTATCCAAATCTCATAGAGGGGTGTTTGGTGTAGTGGTTAAGTGTGCGGACTCTAATCTGGAAGAACCAGGCTTGATTCCCCACTCCTCCACTTGCAGCTGCTGGATGACCTTGTGCGAGCCATAGTTCTGACAAGAGCGGTCCTTGAAATGGCAGTTCTTGAAAGAGCTCTCTCAGCCCCACCTACCTCACAGGGTGTCTGTTGTGGGGAGGGAAAGGGAAATGAGTTTGTAAGCTGCTCTGAGACTCCAAGTGAAGGGTGGGGTATAAATCCAATCTCTTCTCTTCTTCTTCTCTTCTCATTGAATCAGTCTTTGGAAATATGTCTACCTAGTAATGTGCAGCTGGAGCTGGTTTGGGACTCAAGGGTAACTTCCATGCAACTAAGGAACTGTTTGCTGTTAGCTGTGGTATGTATGACCCAATATTATTGGAAGTGAGGGACCCAAATAAAACGTATAAGAGCCTATATGGATTCAGATGTATGTGCATCGTCTCTGGACAAACTACAAATGCATGAAGGTCCTGGATGGGGCCAGCATGCATGACTTCAATTGCATACCTTTGAAACAGGGTTTACATACTTTCACTATTCAAATTTGGAGTAGAATTATTGATTACAAGTATGGAGACGTCCCCCATCTGTGTCTCTTTCTCCCTTCTTTGCAGCAATGTAATATAACAACATGTGATGTGATATCATTGTGCTGTGCATTTTGCTGACCACCATTGTGGCACTGGCTATCAACAAGAGCAGCTTGAAAATACACAATATAATGATGTTCCATTAGATATTGCAGGGAAGAAGATAGTTGCCTCTCTCTTGTGACATCTGGTTCTACACTTAAGCTACACCATGTGAAGGTGAAGAGAAGGCTTCTGTGTAGATGACCGCATTCCATTCCCAGTTAAAATACATGGAGCTTGTAGAGTCGCCATATACCATCAGTCCATCTAGGTCAGCATTACCTACTCTTATTGGCATCAGCTCTCCAGGACGTCAAGCAGAGAAGGAACTAACCCAGCACCAGGTACCAGAGATGCTAGAATTGGTGATGGCAAGGATTGAACTTGGGACCTTCTAGATGCAAAGCCTGAGCTCTGCCACTGAGTCCCGGGCCCATCTGGATTTATTCCAAAATGGCTATCAATAGACTCTGCCAGACTGGTGTGCCTCTTCCCCACCACCCCTCCAACCATACCATACACAGAGGCCACTGAAAGCTTTCCTACGACCATGCTAGGACCAGTAGAGTTCCCATACTCCCCAGGTCCTCCTCCTGGTTCCTCAAATCCATCTTTAGACAAACTGCCAGAGGCTAAGAAAAGCTGTGCCCCACTCTCATGCATGCACTTCCCCTTCCCAACCTGCCTACTGATAATAATGAGCCCAGACACTTTTATTATCATTATTAATTAGCACTTTCAAGCAATGGAATTAAATCAATATGGTGGACTGAAACTAATTTTAACAAGCCATTGAGATCAATCATCGGGACTTTTATCTACATAAATGCCACTAAACTCAGCTCGTTAGTGTAACATTAGCTGGAAAAGAGGGTTGGAGGGGGAGAGAAAAAGAAGACTGGCGGGGTTTTAATTAGGGAGACATAAACCGTGCCATGATTTTTCTTCTTTGATTTGCTTTTAATCTCATCTGCAAGTTCTGCCAGTGCCCTACTTGATTATTACTCCCTTCAACAACAGCAGGAGAGAGAGAGAGAGAGAGAGAGAGAGAGAGAGGACAAAAGCAAGGAGACACCCCAGAGTCACTTGGCTGACTTATCAGCTCTCTGTTACTTTCCCCCATTTATATCACTAATGGCTACTTCCCTACTCAAGGCAGAGAAGTAGTATTTCACAACACAAGCAGGGGCTGTTCCAAGCTCCATGGGGAATACAAAAAAACAACAACAACCAGCAACCCAGAAATGCTAAATAATTGTTCACAAAACATATTCCCCACCTTTCCATAAATCTGTCTAGTACGTTTTATCCCACCCTTTCCCTTTCTCTTCTGTTAAGACAGAGTGATTGGCCCAAGATCACCAAGCAAGCATCACGCAAATTTGAATCGTGGTCTCACAGATCCTTTGCCTATGAGATGTGGCATGCATGTGGAAGCGATGGCATTTGAAAACCTCTTACCCCACGTGTGAGCCCAATGGCATGCAGGATTCCACACTGGTGTTGTAGCCCTAAAGTGTCCTCTTGTGATAGCCAGTGAATGCAAGTGGTCTTAAAAATATTACAGCTGCTCCATGGAGCACCCCTATTGCGAAATGTGTTTTTGATGGGCTCCACATGGAGGTCATAATATTTGGATCAGCTCTTGGAACATTACCCTTGGATATCTTCTGCTGGCTCTTAGCCACCAGGGTTTCTCTCTCCTCGTCCCAGCTCCCTGGGCCTGCAAAAGATTCATTACTTATTTTCAAGCTGTTTCTGAACTTGATGTCAAAAATCTGAAATGTTGGCAGCATCCATTAAGTTGCCATGTGGAGGTCATCAAAACAGTATTTGTTGCGGTCATCTTTTAAGTATTGTGATGGCCAAGCTGAGTATTGAAATGGTAGGCTGAAGGGCCTGAGAAACTCAGCACCATGAATCCCAGCATTCAAGTGGGAGGTACAGTAAAATACATCCCCCTCTTACTCTATGGAACACACATAGACTTTATGCCTTGAACCAGTGTGGTATAGTGGTTAACCGCATGGACTCTAATCTGGGAGAACCGGGTTTGATTCCCCACTCTCCACAAGCAGCTGCTGGTCTGACCTTGAGTCAGTCACAAGTTCTCTCAGAGCTGTTGTTCTCTCAAGAGCAGTCCTTCAAAAGAATTCTCTCAGCCCCACCTACCTCACAGGGTGTCTGTTGTGGGGAGGGGAAGGGGAATGAGATAGTAAGCCACTCTGAGACTCCTTCAGGTAGTGAAGGGCAGGGTATAAATACAATCTCTTCTTCTTCTTCTTCTTCTTCCCCCCAGTCCCTAATTCCTGGATAAGGATAATCCTGTGAGATGTAAAGTAGAGTGTTGTGTGTCCAAGGAGACCATTCACTACTCTTTATTTTCAGAGAGTGAAGTACATTGGGCCCATTTGATGGTAGAACCTGCTGTTATGAAACCG
Organism: Gekko japonicus; assembly: GCF_001447785.1. NCBI lineage: Eukaryota > Metazoa > Chordata > Lepidosauria > Squamata > Gekkonidae > Gekko > Gekko japonicus. The sequence continues at coordinate 436,679 of NW_015170901.1, read as the reverse complement.
CACAGTATACAGTCTCTGTATCTGCGAACAGACAGTATCTGGCTAAATTTGCGGAGAATTGTGAGGCACTCTAAAGGGATCTGTCGAGGATGGGTCAGTGGGCATCAACATAGCAAATGGGGTTCAATGTGGCCAAGTGCAAACTGGTCACATTGGGACCAAAAATCCTAACTATAAATACACGTTGATGGGGTCCGAACTAGCAGAGAGTGACCAAGAGAGCGATCTCGGAGTTGTAGTAGATAACTCAATGAACATGTCAAAATAGTGTGTAACTGCAATAAAAAAGGCCAACACTATGCTGGGGATTATTAGGAAGGGAATTGAAAATAAATCAGCCAGTATCATAATGCCCCTGTATAAATCAATGGTGTGACCTCATTCAGAATACTGTGTGCAGTTCTGGTCACCACACCCCAAAAAGGATATTATAGCATTGGAAAAAGTGCAGAAAAGGGCAACTAGAATGATAAAAGGGTTGGAACACTTTCCCTATGAAGAAAGGTTAAAGTGTTTGGGGCTCTTTAGCTTGGAGAAACGACAACTGAGGAGTGACATGATCGAGGTTCATAAGATTATACATGGGATAGAGCAAGTAGAGAAAGAAGTACTTTTCTCCCTTTCTCACAATACAAGAACTCGTGGGCACTCAATGAAATTGCTGAGCAGTCAGGTTAGAAAAGATAAAAGTACTTCTTCACCCAAAGAGTGATTAACACATGGAATTCACTGCCACAG
>NW_015170901.1:385836-435919 GCF_001447785.1 Gekko japonicus | reverse complement strand
GGGGGGGGACAGTGGGAGGCCTTCTAGTGTCCTGGCCCCACTGATGGACCTCCTGATGGCAGCTGGTATTTTTGGCCACTGTGTGACAGAGTGTTGGACTAGATGGGCCATTGGCCTGATGCAACATTGGCTTCTCTTATGTTCTTACTTTCTTAACATCTTCTACTCTTGTGCACTGTTCTCTGAATTTACCCATCAGTTGTTGTAACTCAGTTTAGGACTGCTGTTCACCTTTAGCTCTCCTTTGTTTGGTGTAGTGGTTAAGTGTGCGGACTCTAATCTGGGAGAACCGGGTTTGATTCCCCACTCCTCCACTTGCACCTGGCTGGATGACCTTGGGCAAGCCGTAGTTCTGATAAGAGCTGTTCTTGAAAAAAAGAACAGTTTCTGTCAGAGCTCTCTCAGCCCCACTTACCTCACAGGGTGTCTGTTGTGGGGAGGGGAAGGGAAAGGAGTTTGTAAGCCGCTCTGAGACACCTTTGGGTAGTGAAGGGTGGGGTATAAATCCAATCTCTTCTTCTTCTTCTTCTTCTTCTTCTTCTTCTTCTTCTTCTTCTTCTTCTTCTTCTTCTTCTTCTTCTTCTTCCTCTCTTTACAAATTTCTCCTGAGAACTTGCTAACTTTAGTACACATGGAAATAACAATGTGCTGTTGTCCTTGGCTCATCATGTGTGTACAAAGAAAGGAACACCTCACCCTGTGCTCAGTCTTCAGGGTCAGTTCGTCCCTGGCTCTTTATGAGAATATATATTATAGAACGACATGCTATGGGTAGTGTGAACACATGAAGTTGCCTAATACAAAGTCAGACTATTGGTCTACCTTTCTCAGTGTTGTCTACTCTGAATGACAATGGTCTTTCATGGTTGCCAGCAGTTAAAAATTATTTCCCAGTACCTTCTAAGATCCTTTAACTTGAGATGCCAGGGACTCAACCTGTGATTTTCTAAAGAAAAGGCATGTTGTTTTTTTTCTTTATACATTTATACACCACTTTTCTCCCCCATGAGGGGGCTGCAAGCACCTTACATCATTCTTCTCCCATTCATTTTATCCTCACCACAACCACCCTGTGAGGTAGGTTAGGCTGAGTGTGTGTGACTGGCCCAAGATCACCCAGTAAGTTTCCATGGCAGAGAGGGGATTCCAACCTGGGTCTCTAAGGTCGTAGTACAACACTATAATCACCACACTAGCATAGATCATGACCTTGGGCTAGAGGGGAAAGATTTCTGAAACATCCCTTCCTGTTCCAAATAGGAAGTGACATCATAGCACTCTAGGGCTTTTAAACTAGAGAGTCATGACATTACTTCCTGTTCGTGATACTCTATGAATTTCAGAAAACCTGTATGGAGGAATTGATGTCCAAAAACTGATCAATGCCACCACCCCATTTTCTTACTGGAAATCCATTTACCAAGGTTTGGGACAGGGAACATTACTGGGAAATCCCCTGCCAAGACCAGGTAACTGGCAACCCTGCTTTGGCCCTACCTCTCCTTTCCTCTTATCTTCAGGAGCATGTTGCTCCCTTATACTGAATCAGACAATTGGTCTATCCATGTCAGTATTGTCTACTCTGACTGGCAGAGGCTCTCAGAAAAAAAATCGTTCACATCACCTGATTCCTTTAACTGGAGAAGCCGGGACTGAATTTGGGATCTCCTGTATTCGAACCAAACATTCTACCACTGAGTCATGCCACTTGCTATTTTATATTATTTTACATTTGAAATGGAACTCCACAACAATTCACAATATTTCATTTTTTGAGAGACAGCTGAAGAATGTGAAATGATAGCAGGATTCAGTGAACGGAGACCTAAGGCTTATCTCTCACCAAGAACAGTGGGAGGGGCTTCTAGTGTCCTGGCCCCACTCCTGGACCTCCTGATGGCACCTGGTATTTTTGGCCACTGTGTAACACAGAGTGTTGGACTGGATGGCTCGTTGGCCTGATCCAACACTTGCTTCTCTTATGCTCTTATGAGTGCAGCATCTGGCACGGGTCAGTCGGCTGTGGAGGGGGCGGGGCGGGGCAAGGTATGGCGGGGCTGTGCACCTGTGCGCCTGGCTTCTCTCTGCCCCTCGTGTGGCCCTTCCCTAGCAGAGGGTGGAGGGTGATTTAAATTTAATTTTATTAATTTAATTAGCAGCGCCCCCAGAAAAAAAATCCTGGCTATGGGGCTGAGGGGAACCCATCTCTTTTGCCTGGAGATCAGTTGTAATTCTAGAGATCTCCAGCCACCACCGAGAGAATAGCAATCCTGGGGTTGCCAGGCACATTGGGGAAGACATGGTGGGAAACTGTTAGCAGCAGCATGGAAAAACCCAGAAGGGACCTCACGCCTCTCTAGGAATCACCAGAAACTGTATAGCAAAACCAAGGGTGGCAAGAAATGAGAGACAGAGGTGAAGAATCCCCCATCCTCACTGGGAACCTGGGAACCCTATGTATAGAGCACGCAGGGCTCTTTTTGTAGATAAAGCCCAGCAGGAACTCATTAGCATAATAGGCCAAACCCAACACCAGAAATTCATTAGCATATTAGGCCACGCCCATGCCAGCACAGCTCATTAGCACATCAGGACGCACCCCCATGTTACCAGAAGTGTGGTTATCCAGCCACACCCACCTTTTGCTTGTTATTCTGTTTACCTTGTCTGTTGTCAAAACCCAGGGCCTTTTTTTGTAGCAGGAACCTCTTTTGCATGTTAGGCCACACACCCCTAATGTAGCCAATCCTAATGAGTTCCTGCTGTTGGGTGTGGCCTATTATGCTAATGAGTTCCTGCTGGGCGTGGCCAACTTGGGAGCCAGCCGGAACTCCGTTCCTGTGCGTTCCTGCCCAAAAATAGCCCTGTAGAGCAGCATTCAGTGATGTCAGTCACCATGGATAGTCTGAAATGGCACTACACAGACGGAGGTTTACCACCTCAGAACTAGGCCTAAAAAAAACAGTCTTTTAATCAGGCTTCTGTTGTCAACAGCAGCATGAGATGATTCATCATGAGGTAAAAAAAGATTGTTGCTGTTGTGAGAGCTTGCTTGTGCAGTGGTTTAATCCAAGGCCAGGCTAGCCTATTTGCAGAAACCGAGGAGTCTTTTGCATGCAGGGGGCAACAGTCTTTCATTTCTCCACACAGCTTCGGTCTTTTCGAAACATTGTGATTACATGACAAAGACACTGCGGAGGGGACTATTATGGGGTGTGAGATCACCTTGTGACTCCCTGTCAAGATCATCTCTCTCTATGCTCTGAAAACGTTTTCCCATTCTGGCCTGAAAATTTGCCCAAGGGGTCATTCTAAAAGTTAATTTCATGGTGTCTAGGGTTGCCAGGTCCGTCAGACAAGCCAGCGGGGGATGGGGGTGAACTTACTGGGAGTGAGGAGGGAAGAAGCTGGAAATAAACATGACGTACCTACATCACCCAGAAGGGATATAGGCATCTGGGACAATTCAGGGGAGACTTTGTGAGCAAAGGTTTGTGAGCAAAACTTCTATGGTGGAATTTGCTTCTACCATAAGGTTTTGCCCAAAAACCAGAGTGTCGCCCCTGATGTCACCAATGTACCTACGTCCCATCTGGATGATCTAGGCACGTCACATTTATTTCAGGCTGGCCAGCTAAGGAGCATACATCCTGCCATCAAACATGGGCATAGCCCTTGTTTTGCAGGGCAGCATGACTTTCACCTACATGGAGACCAACAAAATCCAGTTTAGAAAATAAGTGTGTTAGGTTTGTAGTTTTGTTAATGTACACATTTTGCATGCTCTCTTTATTCAATGTATATCTATATATCTAATAGCCAAGTTGCCCCCTCTGTGCGGATATCTAAATCCACACATCGGGGGCACATAGGGGGCAGAGAGATTTTCCTTCACACTTGGGGCAGTCCCCAGGTGTGCAGAAAAATCTGAAAAGTTTAAAAAACTATAGGGGGGATACTTAAATCCCCCCAAAAGTTAAAAAAGCATTCCCTGCACATGCGCAGAGAACGCACTTACCCCTGGGATCTGTGGCATAGCCACGCAGTGCTCACCGCGGTTGGTGCTGGCGGTGGCAGCGGGGGTGGAGAAGCAGTGGGGGTGACAGCTAGGAGCCACAGCCGTTGTCACTGTCAGAGACGGGGGGGAGAAGCCTGGCAGGCCCCGCAACCAGGAGCTGAGCCAATTGTTGCTGCGGCGGTGGGGGGGAGAGAGAAGCCTAGTGCACCTGACAGCTGACAGCTGCACAGGGCTTGCCACTGTTGTTGTTGTGGGTGGCAGTGGCGGGGAGAAGCCTTGGCAGCCCGGGAGCCGTGGGGAATACACCAACCCCACGAGTATTGCGGGTCCTGCTTCTTGTGGTACTTATTTGTATATTTCATATTTGTACATTTCATATATTTATTTGTTTCTGCCCTACCTCCTTCACCACTGGGAACTACTTACAACAAAACAGAAAAATATAATTCAGATTACACACACACAGAGTACAACTGCAGCTCCTGGTCCTAGATCTGCTGGCCTGGGTCCTTCAGGGCCACAGTCTGTGACCGGGAGCTAAGAGAAGAGGTCCTTCAGCCCTCACCAAATGCTTAGTTCACACCGAGGTCATGTTTAATATTTCTGCTTTGTTTAGATTTTTGTTCTGTTTCAGATTTCTGGAATCCTAGTCCTATTAAACTGCTTATTAGATGCCTCATCCTATTGCTTCCACTGTCTTGCATTGTGTAATCTGCCTTGAGTGTCAGTGAGAAAGGTGGACTATAAATAACATAAGTAAAATAAATACCTGCAGCATAGGAAGAACAGAAGATCAGCCCAGATCCCATTCAGCTGGCACAAAGATATACCCAACCTCCCAGCTCTACCATATACATAAACATCCATATGTCTAATTTCCAACATGGTTAAATATGGAAACTGGAGCCATGAACAGAAAAGACAGATCTTTTAACAAACTTGAGGAAATCCCCAGGTTTGCAGAAAAATCTTCAATGTGTGTGACCCAGCACAATTACATCACTTCCAGCTCAACCCAGAAGTGATGTCATCACACCAGGTAGTGCTCTAGCACTTGCCCCCCACTCAATGGCAACCACAATGTTATCACGCCAGGTAGTGCTCTAGCACTCCCCCCCCTCAATGGCAACCACAATGTTATCTCGCCAGGTAGTGCTCTTGCACTTGCCCCCCCCCACTCAATGGCGACCACAATGTTATCAATAGCCTTCAGGCATTGCTGTCTGTCAGTAAAAGGCAGGACCCTTTTCAGGACTGTTTTGGCCTTTGGGGGAGGACTCATTAGGATGAGGCTGAGCAGCAACCACAGGGCAACTTGCTACCACACAACTTGCATGACTCACCCAGGCCTCCAGGTGAATATCTGGAGATCTCCTGGGATTTCAACTGGTATCCAGGTGAGGTTACCAGGTCCCTCCTGTCAATTGGCAGGGGATGGGGGGGCCTTATAGTAGAAAGAAGGCCTAGGCCACGTCACCGGTGTTGCACAGGAAGTGACATCATCATGCTGGTGACTTCTGGGTGATGCTCTGGTATTTTGGCAAAAACTCTATGGTAAAACTGGCTTCTGCCATAGAGTTTTGCCCAAATACCAGAGAATCACCTAGAAATCACTGGTGTGATGATGTCACTTCCTGTGCAACACCGGCAACATGGCCTAGTTCATCTTTCTACTGGTAAGTCCCACCACCAACCAGCTGATTGGTAGCTGGGGGCTGGATCTGGCAGTGGGAGACCCACACCACCAGGCACTCTGGCAAACCTATCTCCAAGTGAAAGAGAAGTTCACCTGGAGAATATGGCTGCCTTGGGAAGTGGTCTCTATGGCATTATACTCCACTGAAGTCGTGCCCCTCCCCAAGCCCTCCTCTCCTCAGATTCCACCTCCAAAAAAGCCCTACTGGCTACCCACTACTATTCAACAGCAGCAGTCACTGCACAAAAGCCAGTGTGATGTAGTGGTTAGAATTTCAGAACAGGATCTAGAAGACGCAGGTTCAAATCCCCCCTTTTGCATGGAAGATTCCTGAGTGATCCTGGGCCAGTCATCTTAACTTTCCGCCAACCTAACCCAGGGCTGCCAGATCTTGCCCATCTGTGGGCAGGGGGCTCCTGGCTTGGTCCTGGGGTCCTCTGGCATGTGCCACCATAGAATGTTTAGCCAAATGCTAGAGGGTCCCCCACGCGATGTGCCTGGTGTGATGATGTCACCTCCAGGTGACATCATTGCGCCAGGTACATCGGGTGCGGCAGGGTTCTTCAGGAGTAGGGCTACCCCTGCTGGCCAGCTGGCTGGTGGTAGATAGGGGCCCCCAAAATCGGGGGAAAAACCCACCTCCATAGGGGGGTTGGCAACCTTAGCCCAACTTACCTCGGGGTACCATGGTGAGGATAAAAAGGATGAGAGGAGAATGAAGTAAGCTGCTTTGGGCCCCCTCTGTAGAGAAGGCAGCATATATAAACTGGTTATAAATTAATGAATAAATACGTAGATAAATAAATATAGTTAAAGAAGGGGTTGCAGGAAAAAGGTGGTGCAGTGGTGGGAAGGAAGGAGAGAAGGAAGCAAGGAAAGGGGTGAAGATATAGAGGCTGCCAGGGGAAGAAGAATAGTGTGAGGAGGGGGATACAGAAGGAAATGTCTTGACCAGGGGTCATTTCATAGAAAAAGAGCTAGGGGAACTCATTAGCATAACTCATTAGCATATGCCACACCCCCTGACATCAGGGGCCCGGCGATGGACCTGCAAGGCCAGCGGGAGTGCGAGGAAGCCCCGCCAAGGCCCTCCCTGGCCCCAGGCAGGCAGGGGTGGGGAGAGGCGGGGAGGAAACAACTTACCCTCCCTCTTCTCCTGCCTCCTCCTGGCTGAATGAGGGCCAGAAGCGGGGTGGCCAGAAGCAGGGGGTGGGGCTTCATCATGTGCCCCGCCCCCCTGCGCCTCACCCGGGGGAACTGCGTTCCCCCGCGTTCCCCCCCAAAATGACCTCTGGACTTGACCCCACAAATCCTTGTGGGTACCTTGCTTGTAATGTATAATGCTGATTTACTGACACACTATTCATGTTACAAACGGCTCAGAAAGAGGAATCAGAATATGGCACACCTATAAAGGAATATATTCCAGCACTTCACTCACAACGTATGACACATCCCCCAAGCGTAAGGAACTTTCCTCCAATTTAAGAAAGGGCCACATCAGTTGGAGAAGGGATCCTTGGGATGGAGGCAGACTTTGAACTTTGCTGAGAGGCATGGAAGGAGACCGGCCTTTACTCGCAGACCATATTCACATATTCAGTTTGTACAACACAGATGGGGAATCCAAATGGGGATTTTGAAGTCAAAATAGCAGGGCTGAGAAATCCGAAATCTTCCCGTAGGACATTCCTCCTAGTGAAGGGGGGGTATCTTGATTTCCCAGCAGATTTCGAGATGAAAAGAGATCTTGTTACTTGGACACCAGCAGAGCTCTGAAAGAGGGAGAGGCCGCAGTGCTCTTCTTGTAAATGGAGAGAGGGCAAGTTAATGATGATGTTATCTTACTACTCAGACGTATTGCTAACAAGCACCTCTGCACTTTGGCAGGATCAAACTTGTCTGAAACAGAGAAGGGGAAGAGGAGGAGAGGAGTGGGCAGGTCACTTGGCAAGTTCCAACTGGTGCCTCCTGTTCTGCGGTGAAGAGCAATGGTCTGATTATGGACTGAGTTCCTGCAATGTCCCATTTAAAGCTCAGCGGTAATCAGGGGCTATAAAAATGTCAAATGTCGGGATTAGCAGTTTATAAATGACCCTGCCATAGACCTCACCATCCTGCCCTCCCAGGGTTCCATCTGGATTAATATATGGGAAGAACTCTGAAGCAATTCCTCCCTGTCCTCCTGCTTTGCCTGAGTGACAACCTCTCCCATCTACCACTTTGGGCACAGCAGGGGGGACTAAAAATCTGGATCTAGTGTTCATCATAATCCCTGACCTTTGCAGCCTCCCAAGTGCCAGAGTCAGAAATGAGATCTGGTGGGATGTAAATATTCAGTAAAAAATCTCTGCTATTCTGGTACCGTCATTCTTGACACAGTAGCTGCATACTGATGGATATCAGATTCCCCGTTTAATGTGATCAAAATCACGGAGAGAGATGAGCAAGTTCTTCCCCCCATTCCATTCTTCTATTGTGCCAGAGTTTCGCTTTGCAGCGTGTCCCACTCCCCTTTCATTCTGATTGAACTGGGAAACTTTCTAAATCCAGAATTCTGCAGTTTCCTCTTCATCTAAACAAGCTTCACTTCATGCCTCAGGTATGTCATATGGAGAGAATGGGAGGGAAATATCTTAAATAACACCAATCAATATGTTTGCACCCCCACTCCCACCCTTATCGTTAGCATATTTGTGCTGATGAAAACCTGCAAAAAAGCAATGGGGTCATAAAGTATGACAATATCAAGGTTCTTTTGTGTGTGTGTGTGTGGTGTTTTATCAGTGTGCACGTGTGTTCCTGTGCATGGGCAAAAACAGCACCCTGAGAGAATCTTGATACAACCATGCACACAATCCAATCCAGACTGGGGATTTTGTTTGTTTTTGTATTGGGAGGGTTGTTCTTTTTTCTTTTTTTCTTTTTTGCAGTGTGTTATCAGTCTTCATTTTTCTTCAGTTATACAGGAGAAACAGTGGACAGATGCAAATGAACTGATGGAACCGAAAGCTTCAGTAAATCAATTTCGTATGGCATTCTGTACAAAATCTGGAAATAAAAAAGTAGCAAAGCACAAGTTTCCTAATTTAGCAGTTCCATTTCTGAAAGAAGACGAGGCGATTTAGAATTCCAAAATCTGGGGAGAATTTCAGATTGCAAAAGGATCCTTAATTATAGGATCTCTCTGTGTGCTGTGTTTTCCCATCTCTGAATATTTATTCAGATACCCTAGAGGATGCAGCTGATGTGATTCAGGTTATCTCAGTCAGTTTAAACAGGCTCAGGATCTGTGGCCCAACTGCTATGCTTATCTTGCATATTCCTTTTATTCTCCCCCCCCTAAGAAATACGAGTGGGACCCTGGGAAACTCCCCCCTCCTTTTGTTTTCTATCTGCTGTAATCACTGGCAATACAGCATCAGCACAGAAGTAATTTACCAGAAATCAACAGTGCCCAGATAACTACAATCCCACCATCACAGAGGCACAATTTCTTTGCAAGGGATGAGTTCTTCTATCAGATCTCCTCCGGAGGAACTTTTCTCCAAATTAACTAAGGGTGAGATTACACATTTTTTCACAGTACAATGTCACGAAAAAGTGACGTTACTCTCTATATTATGGCAGGTGTTCAAAATGTGATGAAATATAAACGTAATCATCATGAAGAGTCTTCAGAAGGAAGCTTAGCCCTGGAACAGAATGGGCAGGGAAAGCACTGCATGGTGACTTTTCCCTTTCAGACGTGAATACGTGAGATGACAAAATAAGGTAAGATTTGCAACTCAGCCTCTAGCTAAAACAAGCATCTTCTTTCAGTACTATGAGGACAACCAGGATTTGGTTCTACATTCTAACTGCAGTAAATTTGGTTTAGGATTAGGGTTAAGGGTTCAAATTCTTCTTGTCTGATTGTGGAGTTGTAAATGATCTATTCTTGTTTTGAAAGCAGAACAGTTTTAGGCATTCACAGTTGCTCCATGTTTTATTTCTGATTTTTTACTGAGGACTGTGCGTGGTTGGCACAGGTTTCTGATTATTTTTGCCTCTCCCCTCCCCTTTTCCAGTGCACAAGTGCACGTTGATATAACTCTGCAAAACAGTAATCTTGAAACCATTTCACTGACCAGGTACATTAAGATTCTCCTTTTTTGTGTTGCATCCAGCTATCTGTCTGTCTGTATATTCATATCTGTATCACTAACACACCTCACAAAAAGAATCTAAATGCATCCGCAGTAAAATTGCTTTTTTGTAATGTTTAATCATTGTACACCATCACTTCGGCAATGCACAAATTGAGGGAGGAGATTCAGTTGAGCCAAAGGAACTTAGGCAAACAGAACATGGTCCAATTCTGGATTCAACTGTAGAAATTCTCTTTGTTAAACTAGAATTCAGGGGGAACAGAATTCAAGTTTCAGAAGACAAGCAAGGAACACGATAGGGGAATACTGCTCATCCCGGTCAGCAGTAGGTATATGTAGCAATGTTCTGAATGCTGCCCCCTTCTGGTTGGTGACATCTGAATGATTCTTATCCAGCGGTTCCCCCAAAGGAGTTAATATTTTTAAGGAAGAATATATATAAATATTGCAAATATACTGAGAAAATCAGAATGGCGCTGGGATTTTAAATCACCGAGCCCTGCCTGTCAGCCAATTTTTCTGCAGAAAGCTCTTAGCAGTTAATTTCTTGGTAATTTATTATCCTTCAGCCTAGCCCCACAGTACCATTAACAGTACAGTGACACAACTGAGTGAAATATTGTCTAATTTATTATCTTATTACTCCTCTGGAACAGGATCAATTAATTACCCATTAAAGTATTTCAGTTGCAGAGATTTATTAGAGGACTCAGCGTTTTAACAGATGATTAGTTATATATGTTTGTTTGCCCGGGGAACACTGACTGGCAAACAACTGGAGGGGAAGAGGAAAGACACAGTGCGGAGAAGCAGCTAATGGATCTTCTCTGGACTCTCTGAAAATGGAGCAGTCAATGACAAGAATTATCGACTCATTCACTTGTGGTTTGGAGATAACCATATGTACCGGGCGGGAGGGAAGCAGGAGAGAGAGAGAGAAGGGAGGAAAGGGAGAGGAGGGGGGGGAACACTCTCTCAACTGCTTTTTCCATTCAATAAATTTGCTTCAGAATATATTGGATTGGGGTTTGATGGCTATTTCGTGTTTTGCAGAGTGCTGACACTGGTATGATTCAGTAATTATTGTTTCTTTTAAGTTATTGCTGTAATTTTGCTTTCTAAGATCCCAATCAATTCCTGCCTCTCAAGGGCACGCTTGAAAAGCGATATTTGAAAACAGCCCTCTGATAGATTGCGCCGTTAGACAGTGGCTGAGACAAATAGCCTAATCTGGCAGAAATTAGCTTGGCTTCCACAGATAGTTTTATACAGCAATGTAAATTATATTGTCAGGGCCAGTCACTTTCCTGCTTAGAGTGCAGCTAACAAGAAGCCATGGAGACATTACCCGGGCTGCCTTTCATCCCCAGAGCTGCCGCTGCAAAGCCATTTATAAAGGAAGAAGGGGGGGAGACTACACGGGAGGAGAGGGAGCTGGCAGGAAGGACAGAACCGGATGGGCTTAAGCCCTAGTGAGGCTCATGAATACTGGTGACAAGCTGGGAATTAGGATGGGGTGTGGGGCCAGATCAGCTAACCTGTCTTTCCTGTGCTGCTTTAAGTGTGAGTAGGGTTGCCACACCCGGCCTCGGTGGAGGAAGGGGTTCCCCGCCAGCAGGCCCTATCCCTGCTTACTAGAGGACTTACTAGGGAAAAGGAGAAGGCCTAAATGCCGGCATCACACAGGAAGTGATGTCATCATGCCAGTGACGTCCAGGTGATTCTCTAGTATTTGGGGGAAAACTCTATGGTAGAAGCCAGTTTTACCATAAAGTTTTGCCCAAATACCAGAGTGTCATCTGGACGTCGCTTGTGTGATGATGTCATTTCCTATGCAATGCCAGTAACAAGGTCTCAGCCTTTCTCTTTCTCCTTGTAAGTCCCCCTGCTGGTTGCCAGGTGGGACCTGGCAGCACTAAGCATGAGGAGCCCAGTTGCCAAATTCCACTTGGGAAAGACCTGGAAATTTAGGGGTGGAGGCTGGGGAGGGCAAGGTTTGGGAAGGGGAGGGACCTTAACAGGGTATAATGCCATAGAGTCCACCCTCCAAAGAACTGATTTTCTTCACGGGAACTGATCTTTGTTGTCTGGATTTCAGCTGTAATTCTGTGAGTGCTCAAGCCCCCTACCTTAGATGAGGCTGTGCCTAGGCCTAACTTCCATTAGTTTGTTGGTTGAGCTGGCTGGATATTATCCAGTTTAAGTTTTTAGGTAAAGATTATCAGATTCCACATTTTGCTACAACAGAGAGACACAGCATACCCAAAACACAATTTGCTGATGCCCTCCTCTGAATGCTTTTGGGAAAGAGCTTAGACATGAACAGCAGGTAGGGCTACCAGATGCAGCTTGAGGAATTCCTGAAGATTTGGGCATGGGGCCTGGAAAGGGTGGCATTTGGGGAGGGGAGGGACCTCAGGGGAGTATAATGCCACAGAGTCTACCCTCCAAAAAAGCCCTTTTTCCCCCCATGGGAACTCCTCTCTGTAGTCTGGAGATCAGTTGTAATTCTGGTAGAATGTCTTGCATTTTAACAGTGTGCTTCTAGGGTTGCCATCTCTGGGTATGGAAACTCCTGGAGATTTTCAGGGTGGAGCCTGGGGAGGACAGAGTTTAGAGATGGGAGGGGCCTCAGGAGAGTATAATGCCATAGAGACCATCCACCAAAGCAGCCATTTGCTCCATGGAAACTAAACTCTGCAGTCTGGAGATCAGTTGTAATTCTGGGAGAACTCTAGGCCCCACCTGGAGGTTGGCAATCCTAAAAGCAGGGCCTTTTCAGTGGTCGCCCCAGATGACTAGATTTTTGCCCACTTCCTTCTAGCATTCTATAACCTGGTTAAGGCTTTTGCTGTGTTGTTTTATTTGTGACTATAAGCCTTCTCGAGCAGGATGCAGAAGAGGAGGCACAGAAATATTCTAAATAAATAAATTTGTCCCTTAGGATTATATCCCTGTTTTATTTCTGTTCTAATATATTCTGAGATTTTATTGATGCGGTTGATTTTAAGGAAGAGTGATGATCTGTGTTGTTTTTAGTGGCTGCTGTTTTAATTTTGTTTTTTATTATTATTTTGTGCTATTCAGCTGTTGGCTCTTTAGTTTTATTTTTTCCCATTGTTTTGATTTTATGTTTTTTACATGTCATAACTGGATAACAGGATATTAGGTTGTATACATCTTAGGTTGTATAAATACTTTTATTCAATCCTGCTCAACAACAGCCTTTAGGGAAGGGCCGTGGCTCAGTGGTAGAGCATCTGCTTGGCATCTCCAGTTAAAAGCTCTGGCAGTAGGCAATGTGAAAGACCTCTGCCTGGGAACCTGGAGAGCTACTGCCAATCTGAGTAAACAATACTGACTTTGATAGACCAAGGGTCAGATTCAGTATAAGGCAGTTTCATGTGTCTTCGTGTGCATATATTCAAAAGGTTCAGAAATAAATGCATAAAGAGATGGGAGAGGATTGCTATTAGTCTGTTCCTAACCTCCAGACATCAACAAGCACTTGTGTACAGTGCAAGCCAATGGGGTAGACTCTGAAAGAGCAATCCTGCTCCAGTTTAGTGTAGTGGTTAAGAGTGGTGGACTCTAATCTGGAGAACTGGGTTGATTCCCCACTCCTCCACTTGTAGCCAACTGGGTGACCTTGGGCCAGTAACAGTTTTCTCAGAGCTTTTCTCTCAGGAGCAGTTCTCAAAAGAGCTCTCTCAGCCCCACCTACCTCACAAGGGTGTCTTTTGTTGGGAGAGGAAGGGAAGGAGATTGTAAGCAACTCTGAGACTCTGAGTGAAGGGTGAGGTACAAATCCAACTCTTCTTCTTCTCCTCCTCCTCCTCCTCTTCCTCCTCTTCCTCCTCCTCTTCTTCCAGTGTGGTTAGTTCTGCATTCAATCATGCACACAGGGCAGCCACTATTTCCTCTGGCTTCTATGCTATTCCCTCATTCTCTATAGATGCTGCTTATTCCTTCTTCCTATATTAGTCACAGAAGGAGCTGTGGTGGCTCAAGTGGTTAAGACGCTGAAAACTGCAGGCTGTGGAAGGTCGGTAGTTCAGCAGTTCGAGACCCAGGTGCCGCATGAAGGAGTGAACTCCCATCTCTAGTTCCAGCTCCTGCCAACCTAGCAGTTCGAAAGCAAGAAATTGCAAGTAGATAAATAGGTACCACTTCAGTGGGAAGGTAACTGTTCCGTGTGCCTTGGTATTTAGTCATGCTGGCCACATGACCACAGAAATGTCTTTGGACAGCGCTGGCTCTTCGGCTTTGAAACGGAGATGAGCACCGCAACCCTAGAGTCGGATTCGACTGGCTTTCGAGCAAGGGAACCTTTACCTTTACTATATTAGTCACATGGATTAGACAACCCAATCAGAGACTGCACCGTGGATGGGAGAACATCAGAACTTTATGCACCCAATCAGACTTGGCTGTATAATCATGTCACAGAGAGCAAATGAAGGCAAGTGAGAGTGAAGGCAATTGAGATCAAGAGAAAGGAATAACTGAACAACATTCACAAAAGAGTGCCAAAAAACCCTGCTGACGGAAGGTGTTTTTCAACACTACCCAAAATTTCCATGAAAAGCTGTAAGTAATTTTAGTGCAGCTCTAGTTGTGAAGCTAAAGTTCTGTTCTATACTCCTTTGAGGATTTCTAGCAAATAAATGAATACTGTTACACTGCAGCAGAAACAATGCATTACACTGCCTGGAAATTGTTATGGGTTCCAAAATCTGTCATCTCTAAGAACGATATACATACCATCAATATCAGTATTGTCTGTGCAGACTGGCAGTGGTTCTCCAGGCTTTCAAGCAGAAGCCTTTCGCATCATCTGCTGTCCAGTCCTTTTAAATGGAGCCATGGAGATCCTAGGGATCCTACCACTCCACGGAGCAAAGTCGGAAACTTCCCACCAGCCTTAGAAGTCTTTCTACAACTTAAGTGGCTCTTCCTCCAGGACTTCCTCCGGTTTCTTCCAGAACTTCCTCCAGCCTCAGGCAGGATACATAACTGTGGTGGGAAGTGCTGCCAAGTCTCAGCTGCCTTATGGCGACTCCACAGAGAGACGAACAGAGGTGGTGTGCCATTGCCTCCATCTGTGTAGCAACCCTGTACTTCCCTAGTGTTCTCCCATCCAAGTACTAACCAGGACTGACCCTGCTTAGCTTCTGAGATTTGACAAGATCAGGATAGCCTGGGCTATCCAGGCCAAGGCAGGAAGCTGGTTGGATCTAACTCAATGAGTTTTATCATTCTGTAACAAGGACTCATAATTACAGAATAGCAAAGCCTACTGGGTTAGATCCAACCAGCTTCTCTGATCATGGAAAATGAAGGAGGTGTTGACCAGGCAAAAAGGCTCAGCAGAGAATCGTGGCTCCTGAATATATAAAATGCATGTCGGAGCTAGAGTACAAAGGGGAATTGGGTAAGATTGACTGGAAAAGCTGGTTGCATCCAACCCACAATGAGCAAAATTTTATAACAACTGTTGAGCAAAGGATAATTCAAAAGAATGAAATAAACACAGTCGTCTTTGGGTCTTGGGCATCTTCTTTTGATGTTAATTGAGAGAGAGAGAGGTGAAACAAATACAGAGTTGGCACATTGGTTTCTACAGGGGTCGTTTCATAGAAAAAGAGCTAGGGGAACTCATTAGCATAACTCATTAGCATACACCACACCCCCTGACATCACCGGAAGTGTGTCATAAGCCCACACACCCCGCCCCCAACGGTCCCGGACGCCGCCGCCGACCTTGCAGCTCCACTGCCCTCCTCCTGGCTGAATGAGGGCTGGAAGCGGGGCGGCCGGAAGCAGGGGGCGGGGCTTCGTCATGTACCCCGCCCCTCCGTACCTCACCCGGGGGAACTGCGATCCCTCGCGATCCCCCCCGAAATGACCTCTGGGTTTCTATCTTTTTGTCTTCCTTCAGTTCAGGTCACCTTTTGAAGCCGTATTTCTTCTACTATATTATTTATCTTCTTTATTTATACATCACGTTTCTCCCCAGTAAGTACTCAAATTGGCTTACAAACACCATTGACCTCTCCTCCATTTTACCTTTGTAACAACAAC
This sequence comes from Gekko japonicus, assembly GCF_001447785.1. Classification (NCBI taxonomy): domain Eukaryota; kingdom Metazoa; phylum Chordata; class Lepidosauria; order Squamata; family Gekkonidae; genus Gekko; species Gekko japonicus. The sequence goes on along the minus strand of NW_015170901.1, from coordinate 419,970 downwards.
CCTGTCAGGTAGGTTTAGCTGAGAGAAAGTGAGTGGCCAAAGGTCACTCAGCAGACTTCCACAGCAAAGTGGGATTCAAAACTCAGGACCCTAGCATGACTATACCACTCTTGTGTTGCCTAACTCACTCTAGAGAGCAATGAAAAGAAGAGGAGAGATTGAATTTATACCCCACCCTTCACTCAGAGTCTCAAAGCAGCTTATAAGCTCCTTTCCCTTCCCCTCCCCACAACAGACACCCTGTGAGGTAGGTGTGGCTGAGAGAGCTCTGACAGAAACTGCTCTTTTCAAGAACATCTCTGACAGAACTATGGCTTGCCCAAGGTCATCCAGCAGCTGCAAGTGGAAGAGTGGGGAATCAAACCCGGTTCTCCCAGATTAGAGTCCGCGCACTTAACCACTACACCAACCTGACAGACACACACAGAGAGATGATAGAAGTGAGCAGAGTCTTCATTTCTTTCCCCATCTTAAAATTTTCAGAACAATGAAGGAACACAGCCTTTGATTCCTCCTTGTTTTAGCTGAGACACTATCAGGAGATTGCAGGGTTGGGCACCTGCTAAAGGCCATAGCTTAACAGGGTTCAACACCAAGCAGTAAACATTGAATGGATATCACATTTCCCAATGAGAGACATGCCCAGAGACATTATGGGAAGCAGCATATCAGAGAACAGTGCCCTACTGCTGCCTTCCCAATGGGACCAGAGGCACTGTTACATTGCAGTGATTCCATTCTCCTTTCTTGTAGATCCACAGACACTACTGGGGCTAATTTAGGCATGAGGGAATCACGTTTCATTCTCTCCACTATTGTACGTGAAGGAGAGAAGGAAGATATGATTATAGGGAAGACGGTTACCACTGAGGTGGGGAGAACAGGGGTAGAATGGAGGGGGAGGTGGCCATGTTTGGGGGTAATGGTCTGTGAGAAAGGGCCTCTAAGACACCTTTCACCCAACAGCCAATGAAAACCTGGCACTGGCCGTGTGTTAAAGCTGTGGTCCAATTCAGTTCAAATGCTAAAATACCGGACCTAATCTTATTGGCTTCGATGTTGCCCATAGGGAACTGGAGAGAGCTTTTTAGTTTATGGGGATGGGTGTTTTGGAATGCTAACTGTTGGAAGTAGGATCTAAGTGTTTGGCACGTCCTTTGTTTGTGCTGATGTCAGCTGGAAACAGCTTGTGATCTGCAGATATAATGTGCTGTATTGCCTTTGTATCTCAACGGCTCCCAAGGCATGCATATGTATGTGTGTGTGTGTGTGTGTATATATATATATATATACATATATACACACACACAAACACACACACACACACACAGAGCAACAATTTCACAAGGCAGAAGAATCTTACTGCTCTTATACAGATGAAGCTCAGGAAAAAAGGTAGGATTTGTGTAGAAATGTTTCTGTTCCATGTTTATGCTGTACCTATTAGTGCACGGCTTCTCACCTACTCCCCAAGTTGGCACTGGGATTTCCAGTGCAACTCACTAGAATAAACTGTAAATCCTAGAAAACATAACAGCAGTTTTATCCATGTTTCTTCCCCACCCCCCCAGTGACTCACCAAAGCTCATACCCCGCCCCAAATGTTGTTAGTCTTTAAGGTGCTACTGGACTCTTGCTCTCTCTCTCTCTCTTTTTTTTCCCCCCAGTTCAGCTTTGGGCTCCAGTGCCTCCTGATACAATGATCAGAACCTGCATCCTGGCCTGGCCACCTATATAAAATGAATTAGGAAGTCTAGGATAGGAAGATGCCATGCAGAACCACACTGAGGGTTAGGGATTGGGTCCAGACTAAATTTTCCATCCACGGAACAGAACTTTCCTGGCCCCTCCCCTGCAGCCCACTTATTTCTATAAAATGCTGCTCCTGGGGGATAGGGGATGCTGAGGAACAAAATGATGGTGGTTTTAAGTGGGAAGGGGAGAACTGGAAGAAATTGTCAATAGAGACTGGATCCAGCCTCTCTGCTTACATTTTGACAGTGTGCTTTGTGACTAGGGTAGCCATCTGGATTGGGAAATTCCAGGATATTTTGGGAGTGGAGCCTGTGGGTGGCAGGGTTTGGAGAGGGGAGGGACCTCAGTAAGATATAATGCCATAGAGTCCATTCTCCCATGGTGTGGCTGGGGATAGTGCTCAGGGCAGCAGACCACCAGGATTGGTCCTGGAAAGGAGGAGGAGGAGACTGGATTTATACCCTGCCCCTTACTCTGAGTCCCAGAGCGGCTTCAACTCCCTTCCCTTCCCCTCCCCACAGCAGACACCCTGTGCGGTAGGTGGGGCTGAGAGAGCTCTCCCGAGAACTGCCCTTGAGAGAACAGCTCTGAGAGAACTTGAGACTGACCCAAGGTCACACCAGCAGCTGCATGTGGAGGAGTGGGGAATCAGACCTGGTTCTCCCAGATTAGAGTCTGCGCTCCTAACCACTACACCAGACTGGTAAAGGGCCAATCCACTCCCGCTGATTAGCAAATAGTCATGAACAGTTCATGAGAATGTCCTGTCCTGTCATTGCTGGGAGGGCAGCAACAGAGGGAGGTTCTGGCCTCTGTGCCCTGCTTGTGAACCATCTGGGGGGATCTGGTTTGCCACTGTGGGCAACAAGATGTCAGACTAGATGGATCATTGCTCTAATTCAGTATGGCTGCTCTTCTGTTCCTTATGTCCCTGCTTTCCACGGGAAAGAAAGAGTTTGCCTCAGACAGTTTGTTTGCATCGGCTGTAGGTCATTGCAAAATCCCTAAAAGAAAAAAAAAAGTGCAATACATAAAACATGAGGAGGACACAGCAAATGGTTGAGGTAACCCTGAGAAATCTCCTTAGGATATTTATAGTGGGTTCAGGGGAGGCTGAATATATTAGGAATGGGCGATCCATTCAGCCAGGGGCGCTCCCACTTTGATCTAAATTGGTTGCCTGCTTTCCAGCAAAACCATTACATTCTGCAAGGCAGAAACAGTTGAAGAGCAAGAACAACAGAACAGCAAAGAGCTTCCATCGGCAATGTCATAAAGAGCAGACAGAGACACCTAAATCCAGCACGAGGATATTTTTACCCTTCCAAATGACTTCCAGTCTCACACTAAATTCAGGTATTATGAGCTCAAAAAACTTTGTCTCTTGGGGCACTTCTTCATTTTCACTTCGGCTTCCTCAAACCAGCAATTAAAAAGCATGTGGATATGGAGGTGATGCTGATGACCTCAGTGATGAACTTCAAGGAAGTGTTTGCTGGTCCTGTCCTGTTAGCAATTATCAAGTCACCTTGGAATGACACTTATTTGGAAATCCAACCTCCTGAGACAGAAGAGAGTTCATTAAAAAAAAATAAGGAAAGTGGTTGGAGAAAAGGAAACAGAGGAGACAGGGAATGAGAAACAGAAAGTTTGTAATGTGCTCCCCATTGGTAGTAGGGTTGGTTTTCCTCTGGCCCTTTAAGAAAAATAGACCTTAGCGTAGACTACCAGACTGTAGGGTTGAGGGGTAGGATCATCCAACACAATTGCAGCTGATTAGGGCAGTGGGCACTGCATTCCAATGTTCCCCATCCTTTCCCCCCAAAGTTGTGATTGTCCGTCATGCTACTTGCACTGGTATGGTGATAATGAAGGATAGCCATTCACCCAAGGATGGAGCAGCAGTTTTGGAGATTGTGTGCTCTGCATCACTGGAGTAGCAAGGGTGTTTGCACTGGCCCATGCATGGAGTTTGGCTGCTTGGACCCCAACTATGTTTTCAGCACTTAGATTCCGGTGTGGAAGTGTAGGGTATACTGGTAAGCATCCTGAACCACCAGAATGGTGAAGACGGCTTCCTGAACCAATCTCTCATAGCTGAACGGCATGAGGGAATATGAAGAAAAGTCTCCCTTGGACTTATCCCCAAGGCCTAATGATCCCCAAGGCTCTTGATGTGGAAACAGTTGTCAATGCTGCGAGGATAAGCGATGGTACAGTCATTCATGCTAAGGCTGCAGCCATTAAGATAGACAGAAGAGAAAGTGTGTACCAAAGACTCAGCAAAACCTAAGAAAACCCATACTGAGGAGCTAGAAGAGTAGATGTCTTAACATTGCACTTCAATGAGATGTTTCACATATATCAAGTCCTATACGGATCATGCATTCAAAGTCCATCTGAATACATAACAAGATGTTCATTGCAGATTAGCCATTTAATCAAGGTGTGATCTAGTTTAACCCAAGCCAATGTCAGTGAATAGTGTCTTCTTTCCCAGGTTCTTTGTTATTATGAACTACCAGTACCACTCAAAGTACCCCATTGGTTCTCAACTTTTGGTACATGTACTACTAGTGGGACACAGAATGTTCATATCCGTAGGTAAGAATTCCCTCTCCCTCAGTTCCCATATCCACCCACCAGTGTGACACGCCATCTCCTGCCAACACTACCTGCCACAGACTATCCACCGGTGACCTTTTGGCATGCTAGTAGCAATAACAGAATGCCTGTAAACATATAAATGTCTTTCTTGGAAAAGGTGACCTTTTCTTTTCTCTGTCATGGTAGGGCCGAGGTCCTTTGATACAGTGATCAGTAGGATGTAAGGTATGAAAGGCTGAGAACCACTTAGTTACATTACACTGGGCTGCCTCTGAAGACAGATCAGAAGCTCCAAAAAGGGCTCACTTCATAATATGTTCAAAATTGAATTTGTCTCACAATACTCATTTGAATACCCCATATGGTTGCATCGATTAACTGTTCAGAATGTTAAATAACTGGTATTTCAAGCTGAGTTCCATCTTGACAGTTAATGGTATTCATCTTGACAGTTAATGGTATTCATCGTCACAAACGCCACTAGCCAATAGATGTTGAATACATGAACACATAGAGCTGCAAATCAGACCATTAGTCCCTCAAGGACAGTGTTGTCTACTCAGACTGGCAATGGCTCTCCAGGATTTCCAGCAGAGGTCTTTCACATCCCCTACAATCTGAGCCCCCCCCCCTTTGTTTTAACTGGAGATGTCAAGGATTGAACCTGGGATCTTCTGCATGCCAGGCAGATGCTCTACCTACTGAGCCATGGCCCCTCCCCATTGCTGGTGCACGTTCCAAACTTGCTGGATTGCTGGTACTGATGGAATTATAGCCTTCCAGTTCAATACAGATGGATGCAAAATCTATAAACTATGGCAGGAAAGCATGCTGAGATCCTTTGGGAAGACTAATTTGCAGGAAAACCTATCCTCTGTTTGAAGAACAATCACCACAATAAATTACACCATCTCCTTCAGAAAGGAAACATTAGTCATGGGGGACTGATGGGGAGGATGAGAATTGAAAGAAAGAGGTGAGTACAAGGGTAGACACCTCTACCCTTGTGCACACGTGCACACATTTTGCAAGCATCTCACCAAACATACTCAGGGGTACCCAGTGAAATTGATGGGCAACCAAAGGGACAAAAGAAAGTATTTTTCTCAAAGAGTGATTCAACTGTGGAATTCGCTGCCAGTTGACAAAGTGATGGTCACAAGCATAGATGGCTTTATGGGGCATTAGGTGGATTAATGGAATATATGCCTGATAAATGGCTCCTAGCCATGGTAACTAAAGGGAACATCCATAGTCAGAGGCAATAAAGCTCTGAATACTAGTGCTATGAGGAAATATCAAGGGAAGGCCTTGGTCTCTATGCCCTGTTTGTCAGCCCTCCAGAGCAAGTCACTATGTGATACAGGATGCTGGATTAGATGAAGCATGGTTCAGCATGACTCAGCACTCTTATGGTCTAAGGTTGTGATCAGCAATCTAACGGTATACAAAGATGCCATAGATATGGTTTTTAAGAGCAATATAATCTTGACGAAGCTCAGTTAACACTTTAAGAAATCTTATAGTCTTAACAAACCCCACAATATTAGTATCAGTGTAATCCCTCAGTGTTAATTTTCCCATGAGGCAATGAAATGGCAAGCACAATACCTGTGCATGGTCATGACTATGAAACCTAAGATGCAGTGTGATATCAACAGACACGAGTATGCATAAAAGAAACTTGGGCCTTGGAATAGAAAGAAATGGTAGATAATATTGCATCCTTACATGCTCAAGGTTGAACCACTGAACACATCAGACATTTAGTGTGCATGTGCACACGTGTAAATTGTCATCAAGTCATAGCTGACCTATGGCAACATATGGTTTTCAAGGCAACTGATTTAAGCAGAGGTGGTGTGTCATTGCCTTCCACTGCAAAGTCGTCCTTGGTCATCTTCCATCCAAGTACTGAACCTGCTTAGCTTCCAAGATCTGACAAGATCAGGCTACAGTATACCATTCCACATCCCATCAGACATTTGAAACAGTGTCTCAGTCCTTCATGGAGAAAGCTGTTCTCAAGAACTGTGGCGAATCCAGGCTGTGATCATACCGAGCGGAAGCTGCGGCAGGCAAATGATTCCCCCGTGGATTAAAGACATCTGTCTGGCGTCCCAGAGTCATTGGCGGGGCGTCTTGTTGCCCCCAAGGAGCGGCGAAAAAAACCACCAGGGAAACATCAGTAGCATAGGGAACAGCGGGGCGGGTGGGCGGGCGGAAGTCTGATTGCGTAAACGCACGTCAGTTCGCCCCGGGGCAAACAGCCTCGCTTCCCGCCCACAGTTCCTCAGTGGTTTGATCGGAGCCCCAGACATGCAGAAGAGCCGAGTCATGTACTGGTATCACTTTGTCACACAACAGGGACCTGTCTGGGATAATTACAGGTTGTGTGCAGTAACATGGTTTCCTACAGCTGCTGTAGGGATATTTCATGTGAAACTATGGGCCACGCTGCACATGATGCTGGAGTTCTACAATGGGAACTATACATATATCCAACCAGCTTTTCCATTGCTGAAAAACGGAGGAGGTAATCTCCCCTTTGACCACCAAAAAGGCTCTTAGGTTTATCCAGCAGAGACTGCTGGGTTCAACACAACATCCATTTATTACCAAGAAGATACAGGGTCAGGGATGGGAGGAACTGGTTTCAGGACAAGGAAGCTCAATCAGTCTACAGCTCTAACCAACAGAATTAAGGAACAGGGACTCTACCCCATGAGACTAGACCAACACACACAAATATCATGGGGGGTGGGGAGAAACAGGCTGTTCTATTGTAATGTATACAATTTTCACCAGAGTCTGAAGTTCGAGTCACTGAATTCCAGTGTCACATGTCCTTTGGCCCAATACCTACCTTCTGCTAAGGAATTTGTGCAGTTCAGTGGGATGCTGCAGCACCCAGCAGGAGCAAAGGACGTTTCCATCTGGACAAGTCCTTAGCCAGAAGAGCCTCCTTCTCCCTGCCCTCTGGCTAGCCAGTCCTGATAGAAATACAGCTTTCAAAACCTAATGTGAAGCCAGTTCTATGCCTTGACCTTGGGAAGTCTTCAACAGACCCCTCGGTTCCCCAGGCACTGTTTTGTTGCCCCTTTTCTGAGCCTCTTTATGGGTTTCCCATATATTTGGATATGTAGCAGCTCAGTGTGTGGAGGAGAAAGGAGTGAATGCAAGAAAGGAGGGGGGGACAATCCCTTTTATATCTGCAGGCTGTCTTCACCAGCAGCATTCCTAAACAGAAGAGGTTAAATATATTACTGCCATTACACTCTACAAGGAACACATTCCATAAAAACCAAGGTGCCGTAAATTATACAAATATGATGCTAACAAGGCAGGAAATGCACTGCTAATGAGGTCAGTGATAGAACTCCCGCAGTGCTGCAAATCATGTGCCAACCCAGCGCAGGAGGTGCATGAGCAGGCCTGGGTCAGCGTTTTCTGAGCGTGCTCATAGCCTGCTGTTTGGAGAATAGTTATACAGGTAGATAAAAAAATCCTCCCCCCTTCTCCACTTATTTATGTGTCAAATAACCAAGGCACCAGACGAGCCCGCTTTGCATTAATGTACTTTGCTATTATGTCTATTGTTCTGCAGTGCGGAGTAGGGAATTAGTCACTCCAATGAGCAAATATTGGTTACAGTTTGGAAGCAAGCTTGCTTTTGTGTTCCTATCAAGCTACCTCCGTGGAGGTATTAAACATGCTGCCATCTGAAAGGTTGTGAAGCTTCCCCCCCCCCCTTATCATTTTGGCTCCAGCGTACAATGCACACACATATATTTGCGGCAAAAGAGGAAACGACTGTCCTCTCGACAGATGAGTTACTGGCTCATTCAGCCATCTTTTGGTACGGCTAGTGGGAGAGACAATAAACACAGCAAGCCCTGGCATTCAGAGAACCCAGCACAAATTCTACTGTCCAGTGTTTGCAGATCTGCAGACGGCATTCACACATGCATGGGCATCCTACCATTTCTCTAGGCTGGATTACTGTATACTGTATACTGTATACTGTACTGTACTCTCCTCAGATCTTTGGAACCATGGAGGTCAGGTGAATTGGGGAGGTCTGGAACCATGCTTCTGAAGCCCCTATCCAGTTCCCCACCCCTGCCCCCCAGGATTTGGAGTTTCAAAGCACTTGGTCCTGCTTCTGAAGGGGAACGGCTGCATCAGAATTTTTCAATTGTTCCTTCTATTAATTGTTGAATTTTGTACAAAACACATGCAATTTCTTACAGCCTTCAGTTTCTTCACACACACCCTTACTGATTTCTGTGTATGCCTTCATTTAGCACTGCAAAACAACAATCTTGATGTAATTGACCTTTAAAGTTCAATACGGCGGTGAGTCAGCATACCTTAAGAATGTAAGAACATAAGAAGAGCCCTGCTGGATCAGACCAGTGGTCCATTTAGTCCAGCATCCTGTCTCACACAGTAGCCAACCAGGTACTCTGGAGGTCCAACAACAGGGCAAAAAAGCTGAGGTCTTCCCCCAGTGTTGCCTCCTGACCAGGGGTCATTTAGTAGAAAAAGAGGTGCAGGAGCTCATTAGCATAATTCATTACCATAACTTATTTGCATATGCCACACCCCCTGACATCACCAGAAGTGTGTCAGAAGGCAACACCCACTGCTCAGGCTCCGCTGGACTGTTTTGGATTGCTAGCTATTGGGGGGAAACGTACAGATCTGTCCTCGCAGAGGGAGAGTTTGTACCCGAATAAAACTTGGTCTTAAAGGTGCCACTGGACTGTTTTGGACCAGGGGGCCAAGGGGAGCTCTGCAACTTACCTGGCTGCTTCTTGCTCTGACTGAGGGCTGCTGGGAGCAGGGGGTGGGGCTTGTTACATGTGCCCGCCCCCTTGGCTCTTTACTGCTGGAGCTCCGCTCCTGTGCACTCCTGCATGAAATGACCCCTGCTCCTGACACTGGGATTCAGTGGTTTACAGTCTCTGAATGTGGATTTCCCTTTAGTCACCATGACTAGTAGTCACTGATAGACCTATTGTCTATGAATCTATCTAATCCCCTTCTAAAGTTGTCTATTCCAGTGGCCACCACTACATCCTCTGGCAACAAATTTCACATTTTAATCACTCTCTGTGTAAAGAAATATTTCCTTTGTCCATCCTTGTCCCTCCTGAATCTACTGCCCATGAGCTTCATCGGATGCCCTCAAGTTCTAGTCTTTTGGGAGAGGGAGAAAAAATTCTTTTTATCAACTGTTTCCACCCTGTGCATAGTTTCATAAACCTCTGTCACGTTCCCCCTTAATCGTCTCTTTTTCTAAATTGAAAAGTCCCAGACTCTTCAGCCTTTCCTCATAGGAAAGGTGCTCTAACTCCCTAATCGTTTTGGGAAGGAGGGTAGAAGCATTTATTTAAAAAATAGTAGTGCTGCAAGTATGATTAACATATATACATTGAGGAATGAATGTAAAAAATAAAATCTGGGTATGGCCAGTCCTAGTATACTGCCAATACCCCAACAAGTCTCCTAAAGACTGGATTGGGTGTATCGTTTCTTTGGTGGGAGGTGGCCATTCTGAGAAGTGTTCATGGACTCCTTGGTTGCCATTGTGAGGTTGGAAAAGGGAACCTTTGTATTTGGGCTGTACAGCAGATGTTAAGCAGATGTGGCTTGTGGCTCCTCTTGAGGGCTTTCTGTTGGTAGGTGACAACTTCCATGCCACTGGTAGATGAGAGGTGAACTGGTCTAACCCTCCTGTGAGAGCTTTAAAACCTGTGAGAGCTCCTGTGGCCTTTAAAACCTCTTTTCATGTTTAGTATTTAGACGTAAATAGCATTTGCCTCATTAAATAAAAGTGCAATAGCCTGTATTTCATGACCATTTCACACATGAGGCAACGACAAACCCAAAGTGGTCATAGAGCCAGCCAGAGCTGCCTCTCCGAAATCACCGTGTTCCACCTCCTCCATTCTGACCTTGTGAACCAGCTGTGAGCCAGTCACAACTCACTTTAGGGTCCTGGCCTACATTTTGACCACGATTGGGTTAGAAATTTGGAATAGGAGCAGCAAGACTCACAGGTTCAAGGCTGCACATTGCCACAAAAGCATTGTATGGTTTTGAGCCAGTCACTCTCTCTCAGTTTAACCTATCTCCTGAAACAGTGTTTAGTGTAAGGCTAAAATATGGAAGAGAGGACCAGATTTGGAGTCCTCAGCTCTTTGGAAGAGAAGGAGGAGGAGGAAGAAGAAGAAGAAGAGGAGGAGGAGGAGGAAGAGGAGGAAGAAGAGATTCAATTTATACCCTTCCCTTCACAACCTGAAGGAGTCTCAAAGAGGCTTACAATCTCCTTTCCCTTCCCCTCCCCACAACAGACATCCTGTGAGGTAGGTGGGGCTGAGGGAGCACTTTTGAGAACTGCTCGTGAGCCAAAAGAACTTATGACTGACCCAAGGTCACACCAGCGGCCGCATGGGAAAGAATGGGGAATCAAACCAGTTCTTCCAGATTAGAGTCTGTGCCCCTAACCACTACACCAAATTGACTCTCAGTAAGGCTGTGGTAAGAATGTGGCTGGCAGCCAGATATCATTTAGTTGTGCCTTCAGAGAAGGGTTATGAATGCCCATGAGGAGGCCACAGAGGCTTCCAAAATTAGACTTGAGTGAAGACAACAATATTGCCATTCGATGGACACCTATTTTTCACAGCTACCTTTAAGAAACTTCTGCATGTGGGCCATTGCTGGAAAATTCCACGTGGCCGGAGCAGAATCTCAAGCACCCCCAAAGGTTCTTTCTTGGCAACTCACTGAGATGTCTGAAATCTGATTATCCGCTGGAAAGCAGAAGAGCATAACTTCACAAGCAAGTGTGAAAAGCACATCTTCATAATATATTGTTTCACTTGAGGGCCTTCTGCAGATGGTGTATGAAAAGCCCTGGGATGCCCCTCAAAGCTTTGGTAGATTTATCACTGGGGGCGGGTGAGGAGATGCCTTTGCTAAGAAGAAACCAAAAAGACAAAAGACAAAAAAGACAAAGGGATCATCTTTCTGTGATCTGCCTATCTTCTTCTGTGCCCTGTAGACATTTCAGTCTTTGCTCTTTTACTCCAATCACAGACTTCTCTCTGGGGCACAGACGGAATCTTTCTGCATTGGCAGCACAACAGAGAAGGGAGGCTGGCAATTTATGAATGCCCATATCAACTTAGAGTAGTCAAAAGTAAAGCTAAAATGTCAGATTTTTTTATGAAACATGGCATGATTTTATTTCATATACGAATCTATCCAAGGCCTTCCTCAATTTATGGAAAAGAAATTAAGTATGAAGTATACAAAGAATTATTTTTAACTTTCTCTCTTAGTTATATCTTGTAAGATAAATTGAAAAATGTGTTAAATATTAAGCTCTCTGTCAATAACTTGATTCGACATTGTCTTCCTTTTGTATTTTTGTGTTTTCCCCCCTGTAATCTTGTTTCTGTGTTTTGCAGTTTAGAGGGTTTTTCTTCTTTGCTTGATTGTCTTGAGCGGTGGTTGTTCCCGTTTGTTATTTTGTTTGAAAAATTAATTTAAAAAATTTAAAAAAATTAAAAACTAATGCCCATGTAAGCTCTAATCACTGACTGAAACTTGCACTAATCTTTTCTCCTACCACTGCTAATACGAAGAGTTTTGTAGAATGAGACAAATTGCCTTCTGCATGCCTGCATTAGTCCAGCATGCCACCCCCCCTCCCCAAGTGGCCCACCAGGAAGCCCAGAAATAACACCTGAAGGCAATAGCAATTAGTGTTGAGGTAGATTGCCTCTGAACCTGGAGATTCCACTAATAAACCTGTCCTATATGATTTTGTTTGGTCCCCTTTTAAACCTATCTAAATGAATGGCCATTACTACATTCTGTATTAATGAGTTCCACAAGTTAATTATGAGCTGGGCAAAGCGTGGTTCATTTGCTTTTCCTAAATCTACAGCAGATCACTGGGTGACCCTGAGTCCTACTTTTATGGCAGGGTAAGAAAATAGTGTTATTTTGTCTTTAATTGGAACTAAGCACTTGGTTCAAATCCTGCCTCTGCCATGAACCTACTAAATGGTCTTAAGCTGCGGTCACACATGCCAGTTGGAGCAGAGGGGAAGCAAGGCTATTTCCTCCGGAGGAATTTGACACACAGTTGCGAGATCACACATCCCTTTGTAGCTGCGGGGGCAGCCCATCACTATGTGATCAAACACAACTGTGGGTGAGTTGGGTTTTTTTTTGGCTGTTTGTTTCCCATGTGCATAAACAAGGAATTGCACCTCCACACTGAGGGCCCCCTATGGAGTATGTGATGATGCGCATATTGCAGGGGGGGGGGGAATGGCACCGAGCTGGGATGGAATGATCACACCATCCCGACTGCATGAGAGTGCGCTTGAATGATCAGACAGGGGGAAATCCATCCATGGCCCATCGGATCCCGTTAGAGCTGGAGTTTCCCTGGTGTCTTTTAACTCCGCTTTTGTGGTGGAGCAGCATGGGTTGTTGACAACTGCGGGACACTTCCCAGATGTTGCTGTCTGATAACATCCTTTAGATCCATCAGGCATTTGCCCCTATGTTGGATCTAAAGGCGCGTGTGATCTCAGCCTTAAACAAGCCTCCCTCTCCCCCACTCTCTCTCTTATCTCCAGGCCTCTTTTCTCCACCATGATGATAATAATACTGACCTACCTTGCAGGATTGTTGTATGAAAGCCACTGTGGTGCACTGGTTAGTATGTTAGACTAGGATCTAGAAGCCATTGGCCCAGATTCCAACTCCACCTTGAGGCACACTGGGTGACCTTGGGACAATCTCTGTCTCTCTGTGAGAATTAAATGACAATGAAGAGATCCCTATATGCCACCATTAGCTCCCTGGAGGAAAAGTGGGGATCACAATGTGATATGTTACAAAACAATGGCTTATGAACAATTTAAAATGCAATATACATGCTAAGGATGATGATGATGATGACCCTTCTGTGACTGAAATCTGGAAATCAGCAGTGAAGACTTCTCATTTCATGTTTGAATGACATTCTATACTAAACAGCTTACACTGTTTCCCTCTCCCACATTTTATCCCCCCAACAAACAATTCCGTTGACCAGTAGTAAGGGTTTTTTGTATGCAAAGGCCTCCTTGTGAGTAAAGGCCTGCTCCTGACCAAGGCAAAGGAGTTAAGAATTGGGGGTGGTTGGAGAATCCAATATAAAAGGCCAATGAAGGAAGAAGCTGTGGAAATTGATGCTGGTGCAAGGAGACATTGGCCCCGGTCACACGAGGGAAATTGATGCGGCCAAAGTGCGGCTTTTTAGAGCTGCACCAAAAGAGACATGCACACGTGGGGATTGGCCCACGTGTGCACAAACCTCCCCCTCCCCCCCAAGTGCCCCCGGAGCGCTGATTTAGCGATCCGCACTTCGGGGGCAACTTGGCTATTAGATATATAGATCTAGAAGCCATTGGCCCAGATTCCAACTCCACCTTGAGGCACACTGAGTGACTTTGAGACAATCTCTGTCTCTCTGTGATAATTAAATGACAATGAAGAGATCCCTATATGCCACCATTAGCTCCCTGGAGGAAAAGTGGGGATCACAATGTGATATGTTACAAAACAATGGCTTATGAACAATTTAAAATGCAATAAACATGCTGATGATGACCTTTCTGTGATTGAAATCTGGAACTCAGCAGTGAAGACTTCTCGTTTCATGTTTGAATGACATTTCATTCATTCTATACTAAACAGCTTACACTGTTTCCCTCTCCCGCATTTTATCCTCCCAACAAACAATTCTGTTGACCAGGAGTAAGGGTTTTTTGTATGCAAAGGCCTCCTTGTGAGTAAAGGCCTGCTCCTGACCAAGGCAAGGGAGTCAAGAATTATTGGGTTTTGGTATTCTTAATCTTAAAGTTAATTAGCAGAGTAAGCAGAGTATTAAAGAGTCAGAGTCCATGGTGTGTTTAAAATATAAAAAGTTTACTACAACCTAACATGGGTAAGGGTATACGGGATGAAAAATAACAAAGAGCTTTATTTCTACATCCTCACAGCTAGACAGACTAACGGAGAGTACCTTACATGGCAGAGGTCTAATGGAGACATCTTAAGTCTAATGGAGTCAGGACGAGACTGGAGCTTCTTCTTGCTCAGGACAAAGAGTCATAAAACGCTAAATACTAGCCAGTCTATTCTCCAATCAAAACAACAAACTAGATCTGAAGTTGGTGGGCTTTCTAGCTCTCTAAACTCATTGGTCACAAACAAACATGTGATTTAGTAAACAGTATTAACCCAATAAATACTGAAATAGAAGTGTTCTAACCTGTAACACCCAACAGAGATTCAACCGATTCCGTTTCTTTTTCTTCGCAGACACAACTGCACACTGGAATCCAGAGTTATGGATTTCATGGCAGATCTGTAGCTTCCCGCTGTGCTTTTGCTTATCAACGCGGGGTTAGGAAATTCCTGGGGGTTTGGGGGTCACCCTGGGGAATAGGGAGATTTTGGGGGTGGAGCCTGAGGAGAGCGGGGTTTGGGGAGGGGAGGGACTTCAGTGGGGTCTAATGCCATAGAGTCCACCTTCCAAAGTGGCCACCTTCTCCAGGTGAACTGACCTCTGTTGCCCGGAGATCAGCTTTAATCCCAGGAGAGAACCAGCCACCACCTGGAAGCCACACAACAAACACAAATACCGTGGAGAAGAACGAAAAACAGTAGGCAAAAATATGTCTCTGTGTGTGTGTGTGTGTAAATGAAAATGCATTAACGGCTGCAGTCACACAGAACATTAGCCACGCTAGAGAGACAGAAGTCAGGCGGAGTTTCCGGGCACAATCTCACCGGCACATCTGGGAAGCGTAGCGCTTCCGTGGCTCAACCGAGGCTTCCCGCTGAAACCATGCTGCAAAAAACTAGTACCTTGGAGGTACTAGTTTCCAGAAACTGCGGGGCAAGGGCAGGCGTCTGATCACGTTTCCGGTGGCATCCGGCGCCCGCCCATGTCCCCTTGCAAACAAGGTTTTTTCCCCCAAGTCTCTGTGGATGCGCACAAGCACCCAACGGAGCATGCGCATTTTTGGTGTACACGACAAAAAAACCCACCCGTTTGCCGCACCGTGCGCTTCTTTGTTGCACGCAGGATCGTCCTGTGATCAGCACCTCTCCCTTCCCATGGGACCTCCACGGAACCTCCAGGGGAGGTCTGATCGAGTAACTAACTACGCGTTAGTTTGCCCCAGGGCTAACAGTCACACTTCCCCCCCGCATTTTCCTGCCCGTGTGACCGCAGCCAACAATACTCTTATCTTTTTACCATAGTTTCTATTTAACTAAAAAAGAAGATTAATAATACCAAAAATTTCATTACTTTAAGCTATGCATTTATATTGTACCAATCATACAGTTTTTCCCACGTCTTTTGAAATGTTGGGTCTGTTGTCCCTCTCATCAACGATGAGAATTTGATAAGAGTATGCAGAAACTTAAGCAAATTTATAGAAATTCTTTAAATATGGTAATAGAGTTATAAGATAATATACTGATCTCTTTGTATGTTTTATGTGTGTAAGTGGATGTTCGTTATGTAGTATGTTTGTTTGTTGGTGTATAATATGAAAAATAATAAAAGTGTACCTTATGGGTACTTTAAAAAAATGCATTAACAATAATAAAGTCACAACTTAGCAGCATTCAGAGACAATATCAGCATTCAAAGTGCATATTGCATGCAAAATTCCAAATCCATATCAAAGCAAGTCATAACAGTCAACATGAAAGAAAGTTATTTGTAGAAATGAAGTGCGTAAGATATGAATGGGATGGGGAGGGCCTTCACTGAGGTATAACGCTATGGAGTTTATCCTCCAAAGCAGCCCTTTTGTCCAGGGAACTGTTATACGTAGTCTGGAGAGCAGTTGACGTTCTGGGAGATCTCCAAGCCCCAGCTGAAGATTGGCAACTCCCTGGTCCGGAATCCCTAGGGTTGCCACCGCCTGGAAAAAAGGTGTCTTGCACCATAATCAGATGTTAGTCATCAGGTGATGTTATTTACTTCGATGCCATTAAAAGCTTCACCTAACCCTTCCCATTAAGCCTCTGTCAGAGAGAAAGGACATTTTTTCCTCCATAGCAAAATGGGGAAAACAAAATTTGGATTCTCTCCTTTATGGTCAGAAGGAATCCCTGAAACAGCAAGCAACTGTGGGACTGCTCTAAGCATACCTCTGGAATACTACAAGATCTTTATCTGCAAAGTAAACATGGGTCAAGGAAGGTGCCCTTCCTGATAGCAGACCCACTGCAAACAACCATTGCCAGTGGAAAGGTATTTCATATTTAATAAGCATGATATTTATTTTAACTAACCAGCAGCTAATTATGAAAACACACTTTGGAGGCTGAGCAATTACGCAGTAATATTTTGCATAGTTATTAAGCCTCCCTTACACATGTCCCTAATAGTCAAAATATTAATATCCAGGCACTCTTCTATTACGCAGACACGAAGCTATTACATGGTGACTGTCCTATTACCGGGAAATTAAATGCATAGCTAGGCAGAATGCGGGACATTTAATTGAGCGTGTTTCCAAATGCTTCTGCCAGGCAGGTCTCTCTCTGGAAGGCTCTGCAGAACCCTGTTCAAGGAAGTCTCCCTTTCTGTCCCTTCATGCCTTGCTTGCTAGCCACTGTTTTTCCTTCTGTTGGAAACTGGGGTGATTGCAAATGTCTGATCTCTGTTGCATTGACCCTCAAATCCCCCCTCCAATTTTTGATTCTCACTGGTGTGAATTGAAACTGGGACTATTTTTGTGCTATTTACTGTTCTCTTGCCAAACATTTTTCTCATAAATGGTACTCATTTGCCCTCCAGCATCCCAGGATGTCTGCTTAGCCACTATGTAACATGTGCATAGCATCACTAGTGGACAAAAGTACTCTTGCATTTCTTATTAGTGCATCACCAACCACAGCCAGCCCCAGCCACCACACTGTGGCACTTTTTTTTTCTGCAGAGAGCAAGGCCAGGCCCACTCAGCAGGGAGACCAGGCACAGGTGAGTGGATTTCCCAAAAAAACTGGAAACCAAGGGGCATGAAGTGGTATCTGTATCTCAGTTCTTTTTCCAGACTGTTTCCAAACCCCATCCCAAACAATTGGTAATAGTCAGTGGGCATGGACATTGGGGGTGCACAAATTTTAAAAAAACTGGATTAATTTCAAATTCAGATTTGGGGAGAACATGCTTTTCATTATCCCAAATTTGCAGGACTCTCCTTACCATTTGGGGAGTTCACCCCCAGGGTTTTTGGGGGTCCAAATTCTGGACAATTTTAGCAATTGCTCCCCATTCCCATGCCCCCTGGAGGCCACAAGGAGGGAGAGAGGGAAGGTGAGAGAGGAATCTAGTCTTCTATAGGAAGACTTGGCCTCCAAAATTAGAGACCAGGTCCACCCCCATAGGGAATGATGGCCTTTTAAAATTTAAAGGAACAGGAGACACAGACTAAGAGTTAACTGGGTAGACCAGTAGGAGGCTAGGTCTACCACCCACAAGGGAGTCATTATTTCCTATACAGTAAAATGCCCAGTAGCACCTTTAAGACTAACAAACTTTATTGTAGCTTTTGAGAAACCCAGCACACTTCGTCAGATGCATGGATTATTTCCTATGGATCCAGAGAGACCAGGTCTATGCCTATAGGAAATAATGCCTCTAATTTTGGAGGCTAGGTCTTCCCTTAGAAAATAACAGGCCTTTAACATTCTAAAGGATTAAGAATTTCCTCTCCCCCCCCCCCCTCTCTTCCTGGCATGCAAATCCAAAACACTTCCAAAGCTACTGGAGATAAAGTTTTGCTGTTCCCAGAAATAGGGGCAATTTTGGATATCCCCCAGCCAATCTGAAGCAGTTAATTTCCAGTTTATTTTTGGCTCACGCCTATCCAAATGCACACCTCTAGCTGGCACCAGTAAGTCTTCCTGAGGAACTGTGCCCCATATTTGTTTATTTTTAGCCACAGTGCCGCTTTCTGATGCACTACCAACTGAAGCAGTCGCTCTGTGCCCATGCTGTGGGAAACAGGACGCTAGAGCTGACGGACTATTGCTCAGGGTGTGTGTTTGTATGTGTTTGCCCTTGATGAAAACAAAGGTTATCTGATTAAATGTTTCTGCGTGTAAAAACTGTCTCCATTTTTGTTAGATGGTTTAGTATTTAATTTCTTAATTTCTTATGGAAAACTTCCCTTTGTAGAGGTGAAGACGTCGGTCGTCTGGGATCGATCGGGGGTTGCTTGTGATCTCCTTCGTTCCCTCAGGCGCTGTCGTTCAGCTCTCTGGGAAAATCCTTTGTTTTGCGGAGATAGTTTCACAGCAGGGGCTGAAGTTCCTCTTGCTTCTCTGTTCTGCAAGCACAAGGCTTTGCAGACTCGAGAAAAAACAAAGAAGACTCTCTCTTGTCCCAGAAAAAGTTTCAAAAAATTCTTTTCTGTTTTTTCTTAAGTTCTAATACACATGGCTCAAAACAACTCTGCTAGTGGGAAAACATCTGGGCCTCCCATAACCTGTTAGATGGTTTAGTATTTAATTTCTTAATTTCTTAATTCAGCAGAGTTTAGCAGAGTAAAAATGAGTCTGAGTCCATGGTAGTTTCAAAATATAAAAGTTTACTAACAACCTATCAAGGGTAGGGTAAACAGGAGGTAAAATAACAAAGAGCTTTATTTCTACATCCTCATGTCTAGATAGACTTCCTTACATGGCTAAGGTCTAATGGAGAGATGGAGACTGGAGCTTCTTCTTGCTCAGGGACAAAGAGCCATAAAATGCTAAATAGTAACACTCCATTCCCCAATCAGAACAACAAACTAGATCTGTATCTGGCGGGCTTTCTAACTCTCTAAGCAGATAGGATACAAACAAACATGTGATTCAGAACACAGCATTAACTCAGTAAATACTGAATAGAAGTGTTCTAACTTGTAACTTCCAACAATTTTGAAGTGTCCAGTTAACAACAGTGGAGATCATGATGTCTGGAAAAACTAAACACAGGAGAAATTAGTGACCCTGGGAAGAGAGGATGGAAAGGCAGTTTTGCCATGGCTTCTACTTTCTCTCTATCTTCTTTCCAGGCGGGGCTGTCGGGCCCGCTGCTACTGGCGGTCATGTGTTTCTAAGGGCTTCTCTGCCATATGGCTTCTACTTGGGATGATTTATGAGGTGAAGAAAGCAGGCTGATAAATTTTACTGCTAGTCCCAGCATAGACCAGGGTATCAACAGCCCAATCCAGACAGCCCTAATGGAAACTGCCGGCACCACAGAGCAAGGCATTATTTATGACTGTCTGTAATGCCACTGTTGGAAATTTATCATCACTTCTCTTGCGCAAGTTGGAATCACAACAGCATGGCTGGGGGGAGGGGGGGTGAAAGAGGGATTCAGCAGAAAGCGGCCTTGTTACCTGCAGTCAACACGGTAGCTGGCTAGAGGTGTCTTTGCAGGAAAGAAACTGGGGACAAGCCGATGAAAGATGTCAATGGACACATTATGCTGTGTTATCTATCAAGGGAGGAAATGACATAGTAGAGGAGGAAACAGAATCTGCAATCACAGCTTCCAGGGCGTAACAGAGGCTGGATTATGATGACGCACGCCGGAGGCACAATTTTGAGTGGCACTTTAGATCCATTTAAAAAAAACAAAACCAGAATGTCTGTACATCAAAAGACAGACATCAGAACATAGGATTTCAAAATTACTCCCTGGGTCTTCCACTTACTATAGGTTATTGACAACAAAGTGATGGCACAATGCATCAATCCAACATCGCACTAAGGCTGCTGTTCAATGAATATTTATTTGGTATAAAATCCCATTGAATCGAGGGAGTGAGTCATGATTGTGCTTTGAGTGTTTGTGTCTTATGTGCTTAGATGTGAACAGAGGGGTAAAATGGAAAACGACATGCTTCCTAGCCAGTATAAGCAGGGCTTGGGGGGAGGGGGGAGGTGCCAGAACTCTCAAGAGGGAAATGAAGTTTTCTATCTGTATACTGAAAACTCATGAACTTTTAAACATTTCTAAAATAATTTTGTCAAAGAGGTTCCAGAACTCCGTTCCAGCACGTTCCCCCAGAAAAAAAGCCCTGAATAAGTGTTAAATTTATAACATATCAGACCAGCACAACCACACCTTTGGAATGGGCTACCACCTCTTAAGCTGCATGTAGTTGTGGCACCCCTGCTCACATGCCCCAAAGGAAGCGGAGGAGAAGCTATTATTGAAAGGTATGGGCAGAAGTGAAAGGCATTCTTATATTTCAGACTACGCTTCCGGTTCTTCAGTCCTATTCTCATCAAAGCTGTTCAGTTCTGGTCCAGCTGGCAGTCCAGATGTGAGGCTATTCTAAAAGTCAGTTTAAGAATGGAACGGGCCTTATATAAGAAACTCTTTTCTGGTAGGAATCTAGTTATACAGAACAGGAAGAAGCTGATATATTGATAAGAATACAGCTGAAGGTTTAGAAGGCTTCTATCTACCACTCTGCTTGAAACTTTCTAATAAAGAAATATCCCATTATACAAAGGCCGATGGAAGTGAAAGCGGCCTTCCGCACATTCCAACAATACAGATGTCCATCTGGAGACTCATCACCCAATCCCCACTGAATTGGCTAAATGCATCTTTCAGTGAAGGCCGGAAGCATGGGAATGGTGTCACCACTACCAGGGGTCATTTCGTAGAAAAAGAGCTAGGGGGACTCATTAGCATAACTCATTAGCATATGCCACACACCTAGGCACGGATTGTCAGATTTCCAAAATCAAAATGGAAACCTGGGTGGGAGAATTACTTCACCTTTCTGCCTCTCTAGGCTCATTTCCTCATTCTGCATCCAAACCCTTCCCTGAACTTCAAAGCCGTGTCTCATCACTGTTGGGCCAGTGGCTCAGTTGTTCAGCCTTTTCTATGCATGCAGAAGGTCCCAGGTTCAATTTGCAAGAGTTTGTAGGTAATATGAAAGACCTCCACATGTGACTCAGGAGAGCTGCTGCCTGTGGGAGCAGAAAAAAATGGATTGATAGACTCAGTATTAGGTTTTACTATACATGTATAGCCAAGTCAGTAGGCATGTACACCAGCACCTCCTCTTCTCCTGGAGAGTGCAGGGGATTGGACTAGATGACCTGCAAGGTCCGTTCCAACTCTAACATTCCATGATTCGATGACTGCATATTTCATTCTTGGCTGTGGTCACACTGGAGGCTTGGCACAATCTAGTGGCACCTCTATTTGCAGTGGTTTAAATTGTTGCAGGAAGGGGTGACCAGACAGCATACCCTGAAGCAGCTCCTCCGCACACCGTTCCGATGCTGAAGCATCCACGTTACCGGTGATTCAACTATGGAGCATGGCCCTTGCTGGCAATGGGGATCGTTCGTGCACATCCCCACCAGGAAGGAAAAAAACCCACTACTGAGATGGAAGTGACCATTCACGCATCCCATCTAGCTTCCTTTCACGACAGGGATTCAGACATCAGGAAAAGTGGAGGGGAGAGTTCGTAGGTAACATGAAAGACCTCCACATGTGACTCAGGAGAGCTGCTGCCTGTGGGAGCAGAAAAAAATGGATTGATAGACTCAGTATTAGGTTTTACTATACATGTATAGCCAAGTCAGTAGGCATGTACACCAGCACCTCCTCTTCTCCTGGAGAGTGCAGGGGGTTGGACTAGATGATCTGCAAGGTCCGTTCCAACTCTAACATTCCATGATTCGATGACTGCATATTTCATTCTTGGCTGTGGTCACACTGGAGGCTTGGCACAATCTAGTGGCACCTCTATTTGCAGAGGTTTAAATTGTTGCAGGAAGGGGTGACCAGACAGCATACCCTGAAGCAGCTCCTCCGCACACCGTTCCTATGCTGAAGCATCCACGTTACCGGTGCTTCAACTACGGAGCATGGCCCTTGCTCGCAATGGGGGGATCGCTCGTGCTTATACGCACTTATGTGCACATCCCCACCAGGCAGGAAAAAAACCCACTACTGAGATGGAAGTGACCATTCACGCGTCCCATCTAGCTTCCTTTCACGACAGGGATTCAGACATCAGGAAAAGTGGAGGGGAAGCTCTGGCAGATGTAAAGACTGGACTTTCCTTGGTGCTGGCAAACTCTACTTCCAGGATGGACCAGACCCAGGTGCCGATGGCTGGGGCACGGAAGCCAGATGTTGTTGTCTGATTGTGCTCTTTAAATCTGCAAAGGTAACACAACTATATCGGTGTGAACTGCTTGTGTGACTGCAGCCTTTGTTTGTTTTTGAACCACAATGTAGCAAAAATCTTCCTTGTGCACCATCAACGCACACAGTCACCCTATGTTCATGGTAAGAGGAACATCATCATCTAGGACTCTGAGCTGTAACTCAAGAGTGATTAGTTGGGCATGGCCAGAGCTGAGCTGGGCATCAAAGTGCCCTTTAAAATGTCAACCCAAGCAGCCATTGAATAGCGATGAAAATAAAACACACTGGTCGGAGGTGTCCACTAGAAAATTGCAACTTTCTTTACCCAAATATTTTGCATATACATTCTCTGAGCCTTACCTAACATTATTTCAGGATCTTTTTGTGTGACCCTTGTTTGTCAGGATTCCTATAAAAATGGAGATACTGTGTTGTGTGTACCGATGCCAAGAGTTTAGACCTGTGTCAACCATCCTGCATTGAGCAATCATGGGCAGCAGATGTAGCAAAGCTGAGGCTTTTCTCTTTCTCATTTGGTCTCTGAGTTGGACTCTGGAGGTATTAAGACCGAGGCTGCCTTTGGCAGAGCACTGACTAATTCAAGGAATGCTGAAGTCATGCTCTGCAGACAAATCTTACCAAGTAAGAAAATCCATCAATAGAGTGGGAGGCAAGTCCCATCTTGGCAACCATCAGAATTTGCAGCACTATCAATGTTTGCCCAAGTTCCAAGCTGTCTCCACCAGGCAGAAATGATTAAGGCCTTTGTCAGCTGGAAACAATGGCCGTAGGAAGCAGCTGATTAAATAGTAATATAATTCTTCAGGGGTTGCAGAAAATGGGACTGGATAGGGAAAACAGAGACATGACCCTATTCCTAATTAATCCACATGCTTACAGATACTCATCAGTACCCCTCTGAAATAGCATTTTTCTTTCCTGTTGATGCAAACTGGAGTCAGGTCTCAAATGGAGAATGGAGGGATGGACGGGGCGCAGGAAGAAAGGAAGGTAGTTGCTTCGTGGGAAGAAGATGAGTTGAGCCCCTAAAGCCTCTCATTCACTTTCCCAGTGTGCTAATCATGATGGAAAGCGCCATCACGTCAAAGCGGACTTATGGCAACCATGTGGGGTTTTCAAAGCAAGAGATGTTCAGAGGTGGTTTGCCATTGCCAGCCTCTGGGTAGCAACCCTGGAATTCCATGGTGGTCTCCCATCCAAGTACTAACCAGGGCCAACCCTGCTTAGCTTCTGAGACCTGATGAGATTAATTTCCATACTGCAGGAACTCCTGCGGCACTCTGTTTCAGAGCAGTCTGAAACTGACAGGAAGATGTATGATATTATCCATGTAGCTATTCAGTATCTGCCAGCTTTGGGGGTTTTAGGACCAATTCATTCAAGTTTGGTTTAAAAAAATTGAATATGCTTATTCCGTGTATTATACCCTGGACCCTCTGCATGACCCTGGAAGAGAGCTTGGGCACGGACCCGTAGCTATGATGGGGCCTTTCGGGCTCCACCCCCTTTCTTAAAGGCACAGCCCCACAATAATTTCTCCTGTAAATGCTTTTTTCAGTCATTTCTAAACATTTTTAAAGGTGTGCACTCCTTGAAGCAGAGTGGGGTGCTGTAGTTGACTAATTCCCACACTGAGCAAGGAGGTTGGCGTAGGTGACCTCTAGGATCCCTTCTAACCCTGCGTCAAGAAACTGATCTCCTTTAAGAGAGTTTTTCTGCCTAAGTGTTAGCTTTCTTGACTATAGAAGTCATCACCCCCACCTGCCAGCTTGTTATCAGGATTGTTGCTTAGGCTGGCAGAAGTGATTACCTTGCAGCAAGTGAGAACTATCACCTAAACTGGCTGACAGCTTGCAATTTAGAGATCTATCCTGGTATCAGCTTTGTATTGGCTAAATGGCTTCTCTTTCTGCACTGAGAACTCCAGCCCCACCATAAAAAATTGCCCCACAAGCAGCAAAATCTTGGCTACGGGTCTGCTGGGGTAGGTCCCCCATTCATATGCACAACAGAAGGAGGTGACAGTTCTCCTGACCATTGGTATAACCCAGGGTTTGCAATTGGCATGGGATTCTCCAAATCTGAATGCTATATGCATATAAGTTTCAAAATGCTCAATTCAGCTGCTGCTCTGAATCTTGGAGTAATTAGGACACCTGGCAGGGAAATGTCATGTAGGTGAAAAGGATGATGAATCTCCCATCCAGTCCCAAACTCAGAATTCTCTGGCATTTACCAACTGCATGGTGAAACATCTGGTTAGTCATTCTCTTCAGTACCCCCATCCCCTTTCATCATGCAGCTTGGAAGGAATACAAGATTTTAACAGGGCAATCTTAAACAGAGTTACGCCCTTCTAAGTCCATTGAAGTCAAGGGGCTTAGAAGGGTGTAAGGATTGCACTATAAACATCTGTCTGCTTTTGGGTTTCTGGCAGGGTCCAAACATGAGAAATAACACAAATATCTCTGAGGTGGGAAAAATGCTTGATCTCATGAGACCAGAAACAGAAATCTTTGAGATAACAGTCAGCCCAAAGAGATGATAAGGATCATCTAGCCTCTAACTTTGTGGGTGCTTCAGCCTATCAATTCCAACCAGGTTTTTATTCTAGCATAAGCTTTCAGGGGTGAGAGCCCACTGTGTCAGAGACAACAGACAAACACAGCTACCCCTCTGGAATGATAAAATCCAAGTGATCGTTCATCATTAGGTTGCATAAGCTATCATCCGTCCCACGGTGGCCCCATCCCAGTCGGTTTCCACTAGAGTCCTGATGAGTCTGCATTCCAAATGAGAAATTCCTCTGATCAGAGTGATTGTGCGAAATTAGCCTAGGAGAACAGCTTTGCTCAGGATTCTGGAGCTCTTAAGGAGGAAGGATATCTTCTGTGGCTTCAAGGACATGGGTTCATTTCTCCTAGCTGCTCCACCTGAAGCATGGTGGTTATTAGTACATTTTGATCAAGTGAGGAGAAGAGTCTGCAGGTTTAACTCGTGGGATGTTTCCATCCCTTAAAGGCAGAGAATGAAGGTAATATTGCCCTCAAAGGACTTTAGAACCCACAACATATCCTCCAGCATTTTACAGAAGATTGGAAGAAATTGCTTTGAACATCCCGATGCTCACACCAATGACCACTGCGCATGGCCCACCGTGCTACACAGCATCAAAGGTTCTTCGTCTTGGCTTGCAGTACACTGCAGTCCTTTACTTGGTAACCATTCAAAATGTGCCTTGGCAGTTGCAGAGTATAAAATGGCAGGCTCTGGCCCTGGTCACACCGCAGGAAAAGCCGTGGCGGAAGTGCGGCTTTTTAGAGCTGCAGCAAAAGAGAAGCATGGCAGCGGGATCAGACAGATCCCCTGAGCCTCCATGCATATGCTCCCCAGTGTGATCAGATGCTGTCATGATCTGGCCTGTGCCAGTACGGCCTAGCCAGCTTAAGAGGCCTGGCTGGCAGTAGGAGGCAGCTAGGCCTACAACTCCCAGAGGGCATTGGGAGAATCAGAGAGGCAGCTTCTGGGAGGAGACTGTTGAACTGGGGGAGGAGAGTCAGTTAGCCATTAACTGAGGAGAAACAGGGTGTTCTTCGGGTCTCTCTCTGCGGCCTGGTCCCACTGTGGGGACAGGCTGGTCTGGGAGAGAGGGAGCTACACTGGGATCAGCGTGAGTGCTAGGCAGGCTGGGGCCTGGAAGTAGAAACAGGTAGCTGCGTTAGTTTATGTTTATTTGTCCTTTCACACTGTTATTCCCTTTTGAAGCACCTTGCCGTGTCTTGTTCTTCCCTGCCCCACTGTTGTTTTAATAAACCCTTTTTGTGTAAGTATTTTCTCTGCCTGGGTCAATCACGCCTGTGTTCTCGGCTGTAAAAGGGGCTTGGGAAGGTACCCTGGGCCTCCCAAGGGACCATAAATCCAGGGTGGTGGCGGTGGAACCCAAAGACCCCTCTGGGGTCATGACAGATGCCAAGGGGGAAGCCACGGACAGGAGAGCGAGGTGAGTCAGCTGCACATGTGTGCGCATGCACAGTTCGGCAGGGGGCATCACATGCTGCGGGAGACGGGCGCGTCCGCGATCACACGGGCGCCCCTGCTGCGCGTTTTCAAGTAGGTAGTAGTGTTTTGCAGGGGTTTTTAACTCTGCATCTTCGGCCAGAAGGGACGGGTTGGGGGCGGGTGTGCGACACTTCCCAGATGTTGGGATCTGATCACGCCGGTTTAATCCACCCTCAATCCATCCATTCCACGGGGAAATCCTCCCGTGTGACCGGGGCCTCTGTACTACATGCTGCCCTAGTGTTCATGTGTGTGATAGGGGATGTGCACTGCTGATATGCTATGTTCATTTGTCATTCTAGAAATGCCAGGTGCATCAGAGTGGCTGACAGGGACACACACCGACTTTGTGCCTCAGCCCACCCAACTGGATACAAACATGACAGATTGGAAGCAACACAGTGTCGGTCTGACAGAGGGGCTTCCCCAGAAATTATAATGTTTGATCACAGGGCCGGCAGCAGCGTACTGTGAAGTGAGGCAGCTGCCAGGACCTGTGGGTCATGATGGGGCCCACTGCTGCTGACTCACGCCTGACGCTTTACTCTGCTCTGGTTAGACCTCACCTAGAGTATTGTGTTCAGTTTGGGGCACCACAATTTAAGAAGGATACAGACAAGCTGGAACATGTCCAGAGGATGGCAACAAAGATGGTGAGGGATCTGGAGGCCAAGTCCTATGAGGAAAAGGTGAAGGAGCTGAGTATGTTTCACCTGGGGAGGAGACAACTGAGAGGTGATATAACCATCTTCAAGTACTTGAAGGGCAGTTGTTTTCTGTTGCCCCAGAAGGCCAGGCCAGAACCAACGGGTTGAAATTAGCTCAAAAGAGTATTTGGCTAAACATTAGGAAGAACTTCCTGACAGAGCAGTTCCTCAGTAGAGCAAGATTACTTGGGTGGTGGGCTCTCCTCCTTTGGAGGTTTTCAAACAGAGGCTAGATGGCCATCTGATAGCAATGCTGATTCTGTGAATTTAGGCAGATCATGAGGGGGGGGGCAGGAAGGGCTGCATCAGTGCTTAGTTCTCATGGCCCTTGGTTCTCACAGCTCAGGGAAATGCTGATCGCATCTCGGAGTAAGGAAACAATTTTTCTCCAGGCCAGTTTGGCCAGGGATCCTAAGCACATCTGGGCATGGAAAAGGGGTCACTGGGGATGGGGGGGGAGGTATTTGTGAATTTCCTACACTGTGCAGGGAGTTGGACTAGATGATCCTGGAGGTCCCTTCCAATTCTATGATTCCTCTGATGCCTGTACTCGCACCCTTCCACCACCTGCTTTGAGTGCTTTGCCACCTGTGCTCCCAGCTGGATATGCATCCTAGTGTTGCTGAAGAAGGACATGTGGGTGATGCATAAAGCATCGACATTCTTGGTGGCCATGGCAGTGGCACTTCTAGTGGCACCCGACAACCAGCATTGTTGGGGGAAAGGGCGTGCAGGCAGTGTGGCAAGCTGTTATTGCAGGTGATGGGGCAGCTTGCAGATGGGCAGGAGAATGGTGCACAAGGAAGAGTGGGCATGAGTGGGTGGGGAAGAAGAGGGGCTTGGTAAGGGTCAGAGGGGGGCCCTGTGCCCTCTCTGCCTAGGGCCTCCCAAAATCTGGAACCAGCCCTGCTAGAGCAAAACAGAGGAGGGGCCTTCCCAGGTCTGGAGGCTGATTCAGGATGGTGAGAAGAGGGCAGCCAGGCAGACCCAAGCAAGGCAAAGGGTGTCTGGAAGGAGCTTGCAAAGGAAAGAGACTGTGAGTGATGGTGGAAACTTCTCTGAAACTGCCCCTCTCTCCTTGATACCTACATTCATCCATGTAGGTATAAATAAACTTGAACTGGTAACTCCTCCAGCAGGGAAACTTGAAGAGGGAAACAAAGGAAAGGCCAGCAGGTAGGATTTTCTATCCTGTGGCTGAGCCCTGGCCTATCAATGGACTCTGGGTGAAGTTGTTAAAATCCTAAAAATGACACCCTGAGAAACAAATATTAACAACTGTTTAACATCATTTCTAAATGCCAAAAATAGGAATTGTTATTTACTAGAGAAGCATTTATTATATCTCTCTCTTACCCTTCCCCCAAGATCTCAAGGTGGTATACCCCACTTTATCCTCATAACAACAGGGTGAGGTTAGTGAGAGGGAACACAAATGACTGGCCCAAGGTCACCCAGTGAGATACATGACTAAGTAAGAATCTAAACCAGGGTTTTAGTCCAACACTCTTCTACCGCACTGGTTCTCAATAGGGACTATCTCAGTGAAGTGTCGCACTAGCCTGGAAAACTGTCTGTCTCTAGTTGGAGATCCATGCTCCTCACCTAAGCACATAATGCACCCATAACCAATAATTGTGGTTTTGTTGTTCAGTCGCACAGTTGAGTCCACCTCTTCGCGACCCCATGGACCAGATCACGCCAGGCCTTCCTGTCTTCCGCCGTCCTCTGAAGTTGGCTCAATTTCATGTTTGTTGCATCTTTGACACTGTCTAACCATCTCATCCTTTGCCGTCCCCGTCTTCTTTGACCTTCAATCCTTCCCAGCATCAGGGTCTTCTCCAGTGAGTGCTCCCTTCTCATTTGGTGGCCAAAGGATTTGAGCTTCAGTTTCATTATCTGGCCTTCCAGGGAACAGTCAGGGTTGATTTCTTTTAGGACTGACTGATTGGATCTTCTTGCAGTCCAAGGGACTCTCAAGAGTCTTCTCCAGCACCATAGTTCAAAAGAATCTATGCTTCGGCGCTCGGCCTTCCTTATAGTCCAACTCTCGCAGCCATATGTGACTACTGGGAATGTGGTAGCAATAGACAAATTCTTCTTCTAATAATAATAATAATAATAATTTTCATTTATTAATCACTTCCCCCAGTAGGCTCAAAGCGATGTACAGTTACTCAATATAGACAAGGGACTAACAATGTTTGTAGGGGATAGGGAAGACAACATATATTCATTTAATTGCACGCTCCGTCACTACCCGGTGTAGACGTCTTCTGGCTGGCTCCGTCATTTTCCCGCACGGCTGCTTGCTGGCCAGGCTTCAGGACCCGTATGTCAATCGCCACACTGCCACCACCTGGCCGGAACATCCATTACAGGAGTTCTTTTCGTAGCCGAGAAGCTGTTTCGCCTTACAAGCCTTGACCAGGACGTCCGACCGTCAGCCAACGCCCTCCCACAAGGGAGATTGGCGTGCCCACCCTCTCTGAGTGGTTCCCATTTTATCTACTCGCCGAAGCTTTCGAATCGCTGGGTAGACGATGAGCTGGGGACAACAGGCTGGCTGCTCACACCAGCGCGGGGCTTGAACTAACACAGTTCAGATGTTAAGACAGTGAGATATACCCACTGTGCCACCGCTCCACCATTCTAGGGGATCATTCTACCACATGCCATTCCTTGAACACTGTCAGCAGCCACAATAGATTTTTTCTCTCTCATGAGATTCTGTTGACTCATGAGAGTGTGTGCATGGGAAGGGAACATGGATGCATCGATACCTATATTCTACCAGGCCCAGAGGAATTATCCTTGTGCCCTGCTGCCACTCATAATGGTTTTGATGGGAGGCCACTGGAATTTCCATGAAAGATGTAGTTGCATTTTATTTGTTTCATTATTCATTGACTTTATTTATACCCCACCTTTCTCCCTAATGGGGAGCTAAAGGGGCTTTCATCATTCTCCTCACCTTTATCTTTGTTCACAACAATCCTGTGAGGTCGGTTAGGCTGAGAGCATGTGTCTGGCCCAAGCTCACCCAGCAAGCTTCTTACATTGCAGAGTTGGGATCAAACCTGAGTCTCTGAGATCTTAGCCTAACCACTGCGCCACTCTCAGAGTCAGTAACATAGATCATGAGGATGAATCCAAAGGTACCCTTACACTCACAAAATGGAGCCTTCTTCTCATGGAAGGATTCATGTAATGGGCATTTTCACCTAATCTTTTCCAGCCCTCTTTTCCACATGGCTTTTGTCCATGTAGGTCCCATAATCCCCAGCATAATCTTTTTGGTGGTCAAATGGGACTCTCTCCACCATTCTTCAGCAGTAGAAAAACTGGCTGGATCCAACCCTATCTAGTGCAGAGGAACTTTTGGATCCAACCCAGTAGTTTGCTTAAGGTATCCCAGTCAATTCACAGCTGAATTTTGGGCTCATGGCTCAGATTCTTCACAGTTAAGTCACACAAGCTCTGACAAATGTGTGAAGAAGCAGCTCTGCTGTACAAATGAGCTTCTTCTTTTTCTATTTTGTAGCCCTGACGTCCAGGGAAGCGTACTGACTTGTCATAGCGGACTCTATGGGCCACATTGACAGCAGTGCACTCCATAGGCAAGAAGCAAGTTCATTCTAAGTCACTCCTCTAAAGATCTACACAGTGTGTGTGTGTTTGTGTGTGTGTGCACAGAGGGGGAGAGAATCCCTGTTCTAGGGGATCAAATAAACTCCTCACTCGCTCTGCCCAGCTAGCACTGCCTTATGTTTACACCTCCGCTGACAAGCAAAAGCCCCTTGACAGCCCAATTACAATCCGCCCGGGTGTTCCTCTTCCCAACACAAAGGATCTCTAAATGTTCTCTCTGCGAGTCCGTAAACTCACTGTTCGCTGAGGAGTGGTGACAGGTACGGCACGAAGGCCTTATTAAGGGTGCAAGAAAGATCATTTTGGTTTGAATGCACACGCTTGCTGCCATAGAAGCCCAGCCTGAGAAAATTTGGTTCTTGTAATTCTGTTCCGAGAGTCCCAATTAACAAGCAACAGCCTGTCACTGACCTGTTAACACATGGAGTCCTCCAAGGAAGAGCAGCACAGAGCCAACCAGAGGAGTGGGCGCCAGAAAGTTGGGTAAGCAATACAACATGTATTTGGGATGCCACAATGACTGGGACTGAATGCATTATTACACGACACTCATTTGTTTGACAGGTGTAATGAATACTTTTTTTTGCAAATCGCTGGAAGGTTTTGTTTTTGTTGTTGTCGTTATTGGATTTTTGTGATTTTTTTTGAAGATTTATGTCCCACCATTCTATGTAAAGACAGCATTCTTAAAGAACATTAGGACTGAAATCAAAGAACAGGATAAAAATGATACTCATGGAACACAGTGGCATTGCCGACAGTCAAAAAGCAGTAATAATAGCATAGTAGATAATAACATGCCCAAAAAAAAAAAATCAGCAGTCATAGTAAAAAAAACAACAACATTAGAATCAGTGGTCAACAGGAAAAACTCCAATGCAGATTTTTTTAAAAAACATTTTATCAGTAGGTAAAAATCACCTAAAGTTTTCTTTTTTGGGGGGGACATATTTTGAAGGCCCAGGAAAGGGGGAGAAGAGATCCCGTTGGACAGAGAATTCAAGAGTTTGGGGGCCGTAACTGAGAAATCCTTGCCCTGTATACCTACCAACCTCTATCAGTGTGGGAACGGGTTGCCAACTTGCCATTTCTAGTTTGAGAAATTGTCAAGACACAAAATTCCTGGAGATTTGGCGAAGATGTCTGTGGAGGGCCTCAGTAAGATATAATACCATACAGTCCACTCTCCAAAGCAGCCATTTTCTCTAAGGGAACTGATCTCTGTCATCTGGAGATTAGTTACAGTTCCAGAAGACCTCCAGGACCCATCTGGAGGTTACTAGAACATAAAGCAGCCTACTAGTCATGACTTATCTCAGCTCACAGGTAAGCTAACAGTGTGTTCCCACAGGTACCCCAAGCTTAAGCAATTTAGGGCTCTAAAGGTCAACACCAGCACTTTGGATTGGGTCTGGAAACAAAAAACGCAGCAATTGGCTCATCTCTAGTATTATACTGGTAACCGCAGCAATTGGCTCATCTCTAGTATTATATGATCTCCACTTCAGCTGGCCCCATCAGAATCCTTACAGCCATCAGCAGACTGACTAACTAAAGTTTCGGGACATGTCTTAAAGACAGTCCATGCAGTGCTACAAAGGGAGCTTTGACTCTGGAAAGAATATATCTCGTAAAACTCTTTGGTCTCTAAGGTGTTAAGGGACTCTTCTACTGCAGACCAACATGGCTGCCCACAGGAAATCATGCAGAGAAATCCAGTCTAGAAGTTTAGAAGTTATCACTGCATGTGTGATTGATTGGGTATATGTAACGTATGCTTAATAAAATCTTCCCTTAATTTATCTTCAGAGTTTGGGCCTCCGAATTTCCTGGTCTTGTTTGCAGGGTTATTCATTTATTGCTGATTTCCAGACTTTGCACAGTTTGCTAGACACGGACAATTCACCACAGCTTTCCATTCTTTTGGTTCACATTTTTCTCTGTCTGCTTACCAATGTATACAAGCACTTGTGTGCATGTGATGCAAAGAGGCATCTTGAACATTCGTTACCAGATTTCACAGGGGGCAATTTCAGCGGCTCAGGAAGGGCAGCAAACTCCTTTGAGATGACACTCCAGCCAAAGAGGCCTGTTAAGCTACAGAAAAGGTTTCCAGGAGCCCACACAATTGACAAGCAGCACGAACCTATTACACAAAGATCTGACAACGTGACCTTGTACAGTCGATCAAGCAGTGATTTCTACCCATTGTTTGCCAGCTTCTGTCTCAAATCACCAACTCCTGCAATTGATCCAAGGGATCCCATTCTAGAGAATAAATCCACCTGTTCTGGATTCAGGCATTGCCCAGCTCAGTTCTACTTCCTGTATAGAAGGAAGTCAAGGTTGCCCCTTTTTTCTTGACAGAGGCCCTATGGTTTTAACAGCAACATACCCATAAGGTATCATTTTTCCTGGGTGGTGGTATTAGGAGTATTTATCTCTCCTTATATATAATTGAGAACTGTGAGCTAGCTCACACTAACTCAGCTTAGAGGGAACACTGGTCTGGATTCAGGCATTGCCTGGCTCAGTTCTTCTTCCTGTATAGAAGGAAGTCAAGGTTGCCCCTATTTTTCTGGACAGAGGCCCTTTGGTTTTAACAGCAACATACCCATAAGGTATCATTTTTCCTGAGTGGTGGTATTAGGAGTATTTATTTATTTATATTTATTTTTGGATTTATATCCCGCCCTCCCCGAAGGCTCAAGACGGCTAACAACGAGGCACAAGTGCCAGAATTAAAACAGATAAAACAGTCTAAAACCATAAAACAATACAGTAAAACAACAAAATGTCAGTGCAAGATGGGGCAGAACTTCCTCAAATGGTATTGGTCCCACAACTTGTCAGCACCCTCTCCTTCCAGGGTCACCTCGCACACAGATAGAACCACATATTAGTGGTAGTGGTGCGATGCTGCAAACATATCGGTGGTGGAATTGAAGTGGCGGCGGAAGATGCAGTTCCTCCTTGATTTCTATCTGTTGTATGGTTGTTTAAAATACATGCCCTTTGTGGGTAATAAAATACCAGACCAAGGAG
>NW_015170901.1:384645-385177 GCF_001447785.1 Gekko japonicus | reverse complement strand
GGCTTTACTGCTAGTTTATTTATATTTAGTTTTGGATTTATATCCTGCCCTCCCCGAAGGCTCAGGGCGGCTAACAACGAGGCACAAGTGCCAGAATTAAAACAGATAAAACAGTCTAAAACCATAAAACAATACAGTACAACAACAAAGTGTCAGTGCAAGATGGGGTAGAACTTCCTCAAATGGTATTGGTCCCACAACTTGTCAGCACCCTCTCCTTCCAGGGTTACCTCGCACACAGATGGAACCACATATTAGTGGTAGTGGTGCGATGCTGCAAACATATCGGTGGTGGAATTGAAGTGGCGGCGGAAGATGCAGTTCCTCCTTAATTTCTATATGTTGTAAGGTTGTTTAAAATACATGACCTTTGTGGGTAATAAAATACCAGACCAAGGAGGCACTATACTCAAAAGAGTGCCAAGGGACTGCTTAAGAACATAAGAGATGCCAGTGTTGGATCAGGCCAAAGGCACATCCAGTCCAACACTCTGTATCACACAGTGGCCAGAAATACCAGGTGCCATCAGGA
>NW_015170901.1:382958-383141 GCF_001447785.1 Gekko japonicus | reverse complement strand
CCTTTGCCAGCCTTCCTTTGTGATCTTTTCCCATTTTCTTGCACAAAGTTTGCAAAATCCCACCTCCCTTGCTCGGGTTTGTGACTCTGTGCTTTAAGATCAGTCCTTTTAAGCTTACAATGCCAGTGGCACTGGGTTCTGCTGGGCATTCTGCACACTGTAACTGGTTGTGCTGGCTTGCAA